>NC_077228.1:40954631-41254631 GCF_027887165.1 Monodelphis domestica | reverse complement strand
ATGTCACTGGGGGTCAAGGCAGACTCACTATCAGAAATGATAATGCCTTTCCATGTATAATGTCACCAATAATAGTCACAGAACTCTGGCTGACTCTGTAAACGTTAGAGACGAAACACTCTTACCTATTTGAAGAAGAGATTTACCAAAATCAAAATGGTCTTTTATACCACATTTCCTCTGAAGATCAGCACATGCCCAAGGACAGACAGTTAACACTTGACATTGTTTTTGATTCATTTATCTTCTCGCTCTAGTTTTCCTACTAGATTACAAGTTCTTAGAGGGAAGACTAATATGGCAGCTTTGCATAGTAGGGTCTCTAGTACTGTTTCTTGAATTCGATTTTCCAATGTCAGGCCAACAGGCATAGGTGGGTGCTTTCTAGTCTTCTTATATAAATTCCTGGTTGAGGTGCGTGTTTGTTGTATTGCTAAGATAACATGACAACCATCTTCAGAAATTACAATGCTGTTTCCCCATAAAAGTCAGACTTTATGGGTAGATAACTCATGTTGACAGCTTGAGAATAGTTTAAATATTTCTGATGGGCACTTGTGCACGAGTTCAAGACATAGGTCAACCTGGGATTCAATGAAGTAAATAGAAAAATCTGATCAGAGGGAAGAGATGAGTCAGAAGGGCTTTCTAATCTTTCTTTGGGTATGGTGCAACCTAACCTGAATTAGCTCAGAGCTCCAGCATTGCATATCCTGTTCTTCCACCCTTGTAGCAACCCTTATAAAGCACTGAGCAAAGGTTCTGGTAATACTGATCCAGTAAAGGGTGAAAGCATATCCTTAAGAGACCTTAAAGGGGGCTTTGGTCATTGCAGAATATAAAAACAAAACAAAATGAAACAAGAAGAACCAAAACAGGAATGAAGGCAACTAGCAAACATCACTCTCCTTCCAGTAACTAGGGCAGTGATTGTGAACATTTTAGAGACCAAGCATCCAAACTGCCACCCTCACGTTACATGTGAGCCCCCACCTTAGCACAGAAAGTGGAGAGAGGAGGTGCTTCCATTGGGATGCTGGGCAGAGAGGCAATTGATGAGAAATGCCTTCAGGCTCAAGTGGAGAGGGGGAAAGGAGCAGCACCCTCTGGCATATGTACCATAGGTTTACCAACATAGAACTAGGGCTTTCTTGCCCATTCAGTTGAATTCAATAAATATTTATTAACCATCCAAGTTAGATAGCACCTAACTGCCCTCTGAGTTCAAGTTAACAAGCTCAAACAGATTATAAACCACATCTTGAAAGAGTAAATCCATCAATCAAAAAGCATTTAATTTTTTTAAGCCCATGCTTTCTTAGAATCGATTGAGTATCAGTTTCAAGGCAGAAAGGTGATGAAGAAGGTTAGGCATCTGAGGTGAAGTGACAGAGCTAGGAAGTGTCTGAGGTCATATTTGAATTCAGGATCCCTGTCTCTTGGCCTGGTTCTCTTATCTATTGAGCTACCTACCTGTCCCAGCCAACAAGCATTTATTAAACACTTATTCTTTCCCTACTGTGTACATAGCACCTACTATGTGGGCTAGAGCATTTGCCTTTAACAGAATGGTATTTACTCCAAGGGAGCTTATAGTTTTGAGCTTGCATCCTAATTAAGAAATTGGCACATGTGAGTTCTGAGCCTCTGTTAATGAGTTCTGGAAAATCAAGGAAAATAGGAAATGTTCTCTGGGATGATAAATGGGCAAATATTGTCCTGCTTTTCAAGAAAATTGGATTCTTCAAATGATAAGCCAGTGAGCTTTACTTGGATTCTGACAAATTTCTGGAAAGTATTAGGAAAGGAAACAGTGATCATTATGAATAAGCTTAGGTTCATCAAGACAAGGTCATATCAGACTAACCTCATTTCTTTTTTATGCAGACACTAGACTGCAACATCAAGGGAATTATATAAACACAGTAGGCCTAGATTCCAGAAATTCACTTGAGAGTTTCAAGATATTCTTGAGCATAAGAAGACTTTCAGGCTAACAGGTGGTACTGGGAGGTGGATTGGAAATGGTTGAATGGTTGGATCAAATGAAGAGTGATAGATATCAACCTTAAATAAAAATATCTATAGCCTCAGACACTTTCTAGTTGTGTGACCCTGGGCAAGTCACTTAACCCCCATTGCCTAGCACTTACCACTCTTCTGTCTTAGAAATCAATACATAATATTGATTCTAAGGTGGAAAGAAAGGTTCTTTTTTAAAAAAAGGAGGTCTCTAATAAATTTGCCCTAGGGATATGACCTTCTCCTTGCTATTTTTTTCATCCTTTGAATATCACTCACACACACACACACACATCCCAAAGTTATGGATAGCATGGGGTGGAAGGAACAGTGAACAAAGCATATGGAACCTACAAAGTACAGCAGATAGAATGTTAGACCTGGAGTCAAAAAGAATTGAGTTCAAATCTTGGCCCATGATATTATCTGTGTAATCCTGGGAAAATCACTAAAAAAAAATCTATCCGATTCAGTTTTGTTATCTGTAAAATGAGCCTAATAATAGCATCCAACTCTCATGTTTGTCAAGACTCAAATGAGATATTTGCAGTTATTTGTAAACTGAAAATGCTATCTATTGTGATTAGCTTTATTATTTTAAGTTTTTGTCAGAAGAAAATGTGATAATATATCATGCAAAGTAATCTATAAACTTTTATAGTTTTTTTATACTTGTAAGTTTTTATTATTATTAGGAAGTCTGGAAAATGACTGAATAGGTCTGCTTTGGACGTCTTAACTCTGAGATGCCTATTTCTGGGTGGAGACATCTAGCAGGCCAGTTGATGATATAAATCAAATTTAATGAGATGAAACTTAATGAAATTAAAGGAAAAAAAGTTTTTTAACACCTGAGTTCCACCGCCAGCCACCGGATGTGGGAGGGGACAAGATCTGACAAGGAGGCTCCACCTGAAAAGAATACTGAGCTTTGGGCAGATTACTAGATCAATGCAAATAGATAACATGACATTATAGAAAGAAATGTTTATGCAATTTTAAGCTACATTAACCAAAACATAGTGGCCAGAATTAAGTGAGGTTATGGTGCCACTATTAGTACTTGACCATATCTGGAGAATTGTGCCCATTTGCAAGGGTCACATTTTAGAAAGCACTTTGACTATTTATAGTTTGTCCAGAGGACAGTGATCAGCATGGTGGACAGACGAAATTAAATTTTATAGGAAGATGAATCGAGAGGGATGGAAATATTTCACTTGATTTAGAGAAGTTAGTAGGGATGTCTTAACAGCTTTTAAGTATTTGAGGGTCAGTTGTGTGAAAAAATAACTTAACTTATTTTAATTGGTCCCTGAAAGGACAACTGCAATAAGTGCCTAGAAGTCACAGAAGAACATTTTTCTGCTGATTATAAAGAAAACCATTCTAAGGTAGGTATTATCTTAAGTCAGGAAATTTTGAGTTCAAATCTAGTTGTATGAGTCTGGGAAAATCACTTGATGGCTGCCTGCCTCAGTTTCCTCATCTGTAAAATGGAGAAAATAGTAGCACCTACCTTCTAGTGTTGTTGCAGGGATGAAATGAGATAATATTTCTAAAGTGCCTTACAATCCAGGAAGCATTAAATAAATGCTAAGTAATATTATCTCAAGTATGGCTGCCTTGGAAGTTTGTGAATTCTCCATCATTTGAGGTATTTCAAATGGAACCTGGATGATCATTTAATGGGGATGCTGTAGAGGGATACATGCTTCAGGTAGGGTTTGGATGATATAATTTCTGAAGTCCCTTTCAAGTATGAGATTCTGTAAAAACTATAGTATTAAGGTAGACTCACTACTCCAATACAGAAGCATCAATGCCTTCACTAGGTTGATAGTTTTATGAATTTTGATTTCTTGGACAATAACTTAATTGCTGGTAAAAAAGTGTGTCTTCAACAACCTTGTTAGTTCTTTAAATGTTTTTTTCTTAGGTAAAGAAGGGATAATGAGGAGTTTATAGCTTATTTCTGGGTTTCAGAGACTAGATGACTCAAATTTATAAGAATACAAAGCATTCCCCAATTGATAAATGGTCAAAGGATATGACTAAGCAGTTCTCAGAGGAAGAAATTAAAATTATCCATAATCAGACAAAAACATGCTCCAAGTCACTATAGAGAGAGAAATGCAAATTAAAATAATTCTAAATTATTACCTTATACTTCTCAGATTGGCTAATATGACCAAAAAGGAAAATGATAAATGTTACTGTGGATGTGGGAAAATTGGGACACAAATACACTGCTGGTGAAACTGTGAACTGATATAACTATTCTGAAGAGCAATATGGAGCCACATGCAAAGGGCCATGAAATTATGCAGACCCTTTTACCCAATAATCCCACTAATGAGTCTATATCCCAAAGCGATAATGGAAAAGGACCTACATATAAAAAATATTTTAGCAGTTCTTTTTGTAGGGAGAAAGACTTGAAAACTGAGGGGATGACTATCAACTGGGAAATGGCTGAAAAAGTTGTGATCTATGATTGTAATGGAACACAACTGAGCTATAAGAAAGGATCAACAGGATTATTTCAGAAAAACCTGGAAAGACTTACATGAACTCATGCAAAGTGAAGGGAGCAAGACCAGGAGAATAGTGTACACAGTAACAGGAATATTGTTATGAAGAGCAACTGTGAAGGACTTAGCTATTCTCAACAATGTAGTGATCCAAGACAATCTACAAGGTCTCAGGATGAAAAATGTCATCCACCTCAAGAGAAAGAACCAATGAAGTCTGAATACTGATAAAACATATTATATTTCACTTTCTTCTGATTTTTTGGTTTGAGTTCTTTTCCACAAAACGACTAATATGGGAAAATGTTGTACATGATTGCATATGTAAAATCTGTATCAGAATACTTACTCTCTCAGGGAGAGGGAAGGAGGGAGAGAATTTGGAACTCAAAAAATGAATGTTAAAAATTGTTTTTAAATGTATTTTTGGGAAAAAAATGTAATATCTTCTTTTTTAAGTAGAGCTCTCCAAAGATGAAATGGACTTCTTTGGGAGGTTGTGGGTTTTTTTTTCTTCTTTTTGGTCCTTTCATTGGCAGCATTTATCCAAAGCCTGGAAGACTAGTCTACACAGATGTGTCAGGGAGTATTCTGGTTTAGGTTCAGGATGAAATTGATGACCTTTAAAAGTCCCTTTCAGCTTTGAAACTCTATTGGTTTATGTAAATATTCATCAAAGAAATCCAGTTTTAATAAAAGTTGTGCTCAGTTTCTACTGTAGTGGTAATATTCAATTGTCTTGACTACACTAGATACTAAGGAGTAGATTTACCCTGTATACAGCTTGGATGTAAGGGTGGCCCACCCATAGTTGTTTTCAGGATAAGGTGTTATAGGGTTATCAATAATAAGGATAAATCATTTTGTGTAGCACCTTAAGGTTTAGAAGACAAATGATCAGTAAGGATTCAACATGATAGGACTTAATTTTATCATTTCTACACTTAGTAAATCCTACTTCAGAAATCACTGTACCATTCCATAAGGAGAAGCAGAAGCAGAAGCAGAAGCAGAAGCAGAAGCAGAAGAAGAAGAAGAAGAAGAAGAAGAAGAAGAAGAAGAAGAAGAAGAAGAAGAAGAAGAAGAAGAAGAAGAAGAAGAAGAAGAAGAAAGAAAGAAAGAAAGAAAGAAAGAAAGAAAGAAAGAAAGAAAGAAAGAAAGAAAGAAAGAAAGAAAGAAAGAAAGAAAGAAAGAAAGAAAGAAAGAAAGAAAGAAAGAAAGAAAGAAAGAAAGAAAGAAAGAAAGAAAGAAAAGAAAGGAAAAGAAAAGAAACAATAAGGAATGCAGAGGGATTTATAAACAATAATTGTCCCTGGAGAGTCTTAATGTGAATGTTCATAAACCTTCTTGGATGCTGTGGGTAGCTATGTGGCTTAGTGGATCCAGGCCTGAAGATGGGGAATCTTGGGCTTGACCCCAGACACTTCCTGGCTGTGTGACCGTGGGCAAGTCACTTAACCACTATTGCCTAGATCTTAACACTTTTCTGCCTTAGAACCAATACACAGTATGAATTCTAAAATGGAGGGTACAATTGTAATAGGTCCAAATGAAGGTTCTGGAAGAGTTTTGATATGACTAAGAGATAAGGTATCTTAAAAGAATCTCAAAGTGGTACACAAACTTGTTTATGAGAGTCTCAGATTCCGAGATTAAGCAAGACAGGTGGTATGGACTACCTTGACTAATAGTGAAGCTATAATAACATAGTATTTGACAATTACAAAATAATTTATGGTTTACAGGGCCATCTAGATGGTTTAACAGATAGAACTCTGGACTTAGAGTCAGGAAGACCTGAGTTCAAATCCAGTCTTACATACTGTGTGAGTTAAGTTACTTAAACTTGTTTGCTTCAGTTTCCTCATCTGTAAAATGAGCTAGAGAAAGAATCAACAACCTACTCCAGTAACTTTGCCAAGAAAATGCCAAATGGGATCACAAAGATTCAGGCATGACTAAAATAACTAAACAACAACAATTATAGTTCACTAAGCACTTTTCTCTTGAAGCCCTGGTGGAGTAATCCATGTGAGTGTCATTCATTATCCCTATTTTAAATAGAGTAGACAAAGAAGGCAACTTCTCTGCCACCAAAAGCTGAACGAGTATGAACAGTTGCAATGAGAGGCTGGAGCTGCCATTGTGAAGGAGTCCATCTTCTCCGTTTACCTGAAGACCACAGAAACATCCTTGACTAAGAATGAAGAAGCATTAGTTTTATTTTTTTAATTTATATTTACGTTTATATTATTTATTTGTCACACCAGTGCCTGAAACTTCTTGAGTTAAACAGGGATCCATGAGGGTTGTGGAAATCCAGCTTGGTGGTACTAACAATCAAGGGCAGCACACACAGATGAAGCAAGAATCTAAAGGAAATCTTGAGGCATAAAGACAAGGAGAAGTGGGAATTTCAACACAGCCTCCAATGAATAAACAGGGACTTCCCTATTGAAATCATGGGCATATTCCTTGGTACTGAGCCCAGATCCAAGTTCCATTTATGTCTATTTTTTAAAGAAAATTAATGTATATATGTTCAAAATGCTTATTGGTTGCCTTGGCTGATGCTAAAGAGCTGACTTAAAAATACAATAAGTGAGCTAAATTCAGAGATTCCTAGATTAATTATTTAGGTGGGAAAAAATAAGCTATGGTTCATTACCGATAAGCCCTAAAGACTGAATGGATGTTGGTATGAGTCCAGAGCTTCAGTAGTAGGTCACTGAGAGGCAGAGTAATATAGTGAATGGAATACTGGGCTTGGAATTAGAAAGACCTGGGTTCAAATTTTGCTTCAAATATGTACTAGTCATATGAACCTAGAAAAAAAGTCATTTAATCCATTATTTCCTGATATGAAAATTAGAAAGTAGGTCTAGAAAAGGGTTCTAAATCTTTTTCATATCATGAATCCCTCCCCGAATAATGATTTAAATACATAAAATAAAATAGAATTGCAAAGAAAACCAATTATTTTTCAGTAGAGTTTTCAAAATATATTTTTTAAAAGTTTAGATATCCCAGGATAAGAATTCTTGCACTAGATTGTCTCTGATGCCCCTTCTGGCTTTAAAACTATAATATCATGACTTCTGTACAATAAGTAAACTAAATCTGACAAACACTGAATGACTTTTCCACTGTCATATAGCTAATATTTCCATCAACTGAGGCAATGCTCTACACAACTTCTAATATGTTACTAGATCCACGATCTCAACATCATGGGTGTGGTTCAACAATGCAGCCACAGCCTAGTCATTCTTGCCTATCCCCTATGGCTCTTGCCTGTGTCCTCCTTTAAGTCTGCCACATTGAATTCACCCCATGAGTTATTGGTCTTCCTCAAATCTTCTTGTCATTGTGAAGATCCTGGTGGATCCCTTGGACTGGCCATTGACTACCTCTTACTCCGCCCATCATGTAGTCACTTCACAGACATTTGCCAAATTGAATTCTCAGAGTGTAGACTGGAACCCCGGTTCTTTGGACTATAGTTCTGCTAGTCATTCTTCTCTATGGTGTTAGCTTCTAACATTAAATCAAGGGAATAATCACTCTCAAAACGTCTTGAACATTAAATATGTTTATCCTACATCATTTTCACCCCTATTATAAATTGTGAAACAGAAATATGAATTAAAAACTTGCTCATTATCCAAAGTGAAGGGAATAGGTAATAACATAGATAATGTACTGGCTTGAAAGTCAGTGGCCATGCATTCCAGTTTTGTTTCTGTTCCTAGCTAGGAGTGACTCGGGTTTGAGTCTCAGCTCTACTACTCTTTAGCTGCGTTACCTTGCATAAGTCACGTAATTTCACTGGGTCTCAACTATTTCCCTAACAAGGTGAAGGAGATGAGTTGGATGATTTCCAAAGTCCCTTCCTATTTTAATGTGCTGTGATTTTATAAGGAATGCATGGAGTACTCAGGGAAGACTGGCACCACTGGCATAAGGGCTTGCTGAGCCCTTTTCAGAGCTCCTTTCCTCCTTTGGTGTTCAGCTGCCACCTACTTCTCTCCTGTGGCTCCAAAAGTAGCACATCCACTGGTCACATTGGGCCCATCTCAGCAGGTAGGCTAACCTAGGTCGAGGGTAACTGACAGGTCTCATACCCATCATGAGTTAGGGATTACCCCAGAAAGAAAGCAGAAGGCTTAGAGGAGCACAATTGGTTCTAATGGCCATGAAGGCAGCAGAAGCAGATTCTTTGCAGCACTTAGAGATTGGTTACCCATCAAAGAAGCCAAATTCATCCACTGTATCCCAAGTCATCATTGGCCCTCTTGACTTGTATCTTGCCACTGGCTTTTGATGACTCTGGAAGAGTGAGGTTGAGTGCAGAGTGCAAATCTGTCACTTAAATCCAATTCATGCATGAGTCAAAAGACATCACCAATGATGTAATTTTCAACTTCTTCAAGTATGATGGACAACAACCAATCAACCAATGATTCTACAATGAAAGTAAATAATATATACAGAAAACCCATATTTCACTGTTTATGTTCAACAAATTGATCCTTGAAATAATTCTGTGAAGCGGTACAAGAATATTGATTTTCATGTTATAGATAAAGAAACTGAGAGTCAAGGGAGTTAGGTGACTTTGCCAAGGTCACATAGCTAGGAAACAGAACTGAGAGTGAAACCTAGGTCTTTTGGCACTTATCTTCTTTCCATGAAACAATGCTTCAATAAATTAATCGGCAAGCATTTATTCTGTACCTCCCCTACATCCAGCATGGTTAATTAAATAATTATGTATTATATTAATATTACAATGATAATTAGAATATGTAATATACAATAAAAATAATGCTATTCATAAAGCATTTATTAAGTGCCCACCATGCACCAGAAACTTTGCTAGGCACTTGGGATATAATTATGGAGAATGAAATAACCTCTACTCTCAAAAAACAAAAAAAGTTCCTGCCCTCCAAGAGTTTACATTCTAGTAAAAGTCTTCTTCCTCTATGAAACCAGAGACTCAGAATCCTTATCCTCTGACCATTAAATCATTCTTTATAATTATGATAATGATTACCCTGAAATAGCTGAAGGTTCTCATAACGTCTTTGATTTCTCTTCTACAATTTCAAACCTGCAGAAACTAAAGATAGTGAACAATTCTGGCTGCTTTTCTGAATTGAACTGACCTCTCAGCCTTGTAAAATGTATCCTTCCTTGGCTGCAATACCTACCTAATCCTGGGAAATTAATCGAGGGAGTTTGAGTTTGAATTTCCCTGGTTTTATTGCTGTAGGCAAAATCCTGTTCCTTAAACTTCACTTTTGTGTGTTACATTGTAATTTTTAAGAGATCATCACAGAAATCTCCTGTTTCTCTTAACTCTCTTTGAAAATCCAAATGGGTTTATTGCTTAAACTGCTAATAACCTTACCCAGCCAGACAAATTATCGAGTATATGGACACTGAGTTGAACAAAAACCCATTCTATTTGATGAAGGCAAGAAAAATACAAAGATTTTCAATCTACAACGACAACTGCCAAGGTAAATTACTTGGAATGCAGTCTGACGTGATGAAATGCCATAAATTATACAGAAAATGTCTTTGTGTAGGTATTCAGCTCTGGATGGTTTTATTGATAAAGCAGTAAATTATTATTTTGTTCTTTTTTTATGGGGACCAACAATTACATACCGTTGAAAAGAATTTGACTGCTATTAGCTGACTGAAGCATTTGTATAGATGATTCTTATTGTCTTAGATGAACGTCAGCAATAAGTAATATTCTACCTAAGAAAGTCTGTAGAGGAATCTCAACAAAATGGCACCCCTGCAGCCTGTAACTTTGGTCTCTATTATCTTGGCAAATGATGGCGGTGGAGAGCAAAACTCTTGTTAGTCTCAAAGTCAAAGGATAAACTTACTTGGGAAGTCAAGTAACAGATGCTTCCCCGTAGAAAGATAGTTCTTCAAACACACACACACACACACACACACACACACACACACACACACACACACACACACACACACACGAATCTGGCAGAACTCAGAATCTGAATCATCATCATTAACCGTACAAGGCTGTTCCTAAGCCTTTCGAAAGGACACTGGATGATTGCTTGACACACTTCTGCCCAACTGGGCATGCATTTTGGTATTCGATCTCTTGCCTGGATTATTCTGCTTTCTGATTTCTCAAGAATTTACTACAGTGTAGAGAGGATTTTTTTTTATAAAATCAAGGTTTTTTGTTTTTTTTTTAAGCTCCTTGTGTTTAGGCAGAGCCTGCAGAAGTGACCAGCTGCATTCCAGTGAAACCTATTTGAAAGCTTTGACAAAACCTGGCCTTCTCTCCAAAGAGGAAAGTGCTTCATTCCCTTTGCATTAGTCACCCTGTAAAAGATTAATCCTAATGAGCTATTTTCTACAGGCAGGCACACCCAGGCTTTGCATTACATACCTGCGATTTCTCAATATTTAGTTCAAAATGTGTACACTCAGATGCAGATAGATATCGCCTTTCCAAAAACCATTAACTCTGGTATTACTGTAATAACTTATTGAGTTAAAGGAATGAGGCCAGGCAGGGGGTTCTTCTGAGTAGTTGGCAAGTAGTCACACGATTTCAGAGCACCAATATAAGTGCTTAAAAGAAAACGGCTGCAAATTATGTTCCCTAAAACAAAATGAAACAAAACAAAACAAAGGCATCCATCTAGAACCAGAGACTTCATGATGCACCACTGGGGCCATTTGATCCAAATGACTAATTTTACAGTTAGAGAAACTGAGGTCCAGAAAGGTGATTTCCCTGTCACAAAGATAGTAAATGGCAGAGCCAGGAAAGTTCTCTGGCCCTAAATTCAATACTGCTTAAACTAGACGGTGCTGTCTTCCCTATTTTTTTCTTGATTTTATTCTGCTTGATATTCATTTCACATCAATTCATGTCAGTTTGATTGAATTTGTCGAGTTTTGGCTAGATGCAGGGTCTTATGCCAGGTGTTGGGGTTATAAAGACCAACACTAAATTGACCATCATCTCAAGAAACTTCTATTCCAATGAGGAGAAACACCATCTATCCAGGTAAGCAAATGTACATAGATGTGCATGCATACACACACAAATATATAAGCTCAAAGCAATGCTAATTGGCATTAAGAGGGAAAAGAAACATTTTTAAGCACCTATTATGTCAGGTGGGTGCAGGTAAGTGACCCTGTGCATAGAGTACTGGGCTTGGAGTCAGGAAGAATTGACTTTCAAGTTCAAATTCAAACGTAGATACTATCTGCGTGACCAAGGGTAAGTCACTTATCCTTGTTTGCCTCAGTTTTTTCATCTGTAAAATGAGCTGAAGAAGAAAATGGAAAACCATCCAGTGTCTTTGCCAAGACAATTTCAAAATTGAGTCACAAAGACTCAGACATGACTCAGAAATGACTGGACATGCCAATGTGCTAAGGACTTTACAGATAGTTTGTAATATAATAATACATAATATTATTATGTATGTAATAATAAAAATACAAATATTTACAAATATCTTGATTGATTTAAGAAGAAAGGAATATTAAGGAAGGGATCAAGAAAGGTCCAGTGAAGGAAATGGCATTGGACCTGTGTTTTGAAGGCCTCCATGAGGTTTTGATGAGGAGATATACCAGACACTAGAGATCACCTATACAAAGGACCAGAGAAAGGAGATTGCATAGAGTTTATGGAGAACAGCTAGTAGGCCACTTGGAATGGAAAATGTGCCAGGTGAAGGGAAGTACCATGAATTAAGAATGGAAAAGTAGGTGAGAGTTATGTCATGGGGCCATATTGAAATGACAGGCTTAGGATTTTATAATTTATCCTTGAGGCAAGGGAGAGCCACTGATAATTTTTAAGTAGAGAAATTATATGAGCAGATTGATATGACCATCTAATTCCATATTCAATATCTGTGGATGGAGGAGAGACCCATTTTCATCCTTTAATAGTGAATATAACTTCACTAAGTGATTGGACAGCCCATGACAGGGTTAAAGGTTCTTATTCATATCATCCTCAGAAGGTAGCCTATTTAAAATCTCTTCTAGGCAGCTAGGTAGCATGGTGGATAGAGTTCTAACTCATGAGTAAGGAAGATCTGGGTTCAAATATAGCCTCAAAGACGCATTAGCTGTGTTAACCAGGCAAGGTCACTTAGCATCTGCTTGCTTCAGTTTCCTCATCTGAAAAATACAGAAATTAATAGTACTGGGGGCAGCTGGGTAGCTCAGTGTATTGAGAGCCAGGCCTAGAGATGGGAGGTCCTAGGTTCAAATCTGACCTCAGACACTTCCCAGCTGTGTGACCCTGGGCAAGTCACTTGACCCCCATTGCCTAGCCCTCACCACTCTTCTGCCTTGGAGCCAATACACAGTATTGACTCCAAGATGGAAGGTAAGGGTTTAAAAAAAAAAGAAATTAATAGTACCTATCTCTCAGGGTTGTTATAAAGACCAAACGAAATAATATAGTAAAGTGCTTAGCATTATTTCTGCCATCAAGTGAGTGTTATGTAAATGTTAACTGTTATTATTGTTACTAACACTGACATGGAAATGATAGTCAAGAATAATACATTGAGTCACAAAATGTTAACTTCTTTTTCCTCTAGTGGTGTTTCTAAAGCCAAAAGTCTTGCTCAAGAGAAGTGTCCTTAGTGATTCTTAATACATTCCTAATGATTTGGGAGCTTGTAAATCTAGATCTCTAGAACTATGGCCAGCTCAATTAAATTCTGTGTCTTCTCTTCCATATGAAAAAAAAATAGGTCAAATTACAGTTTCCCATTTTCTACTATTGAGAATGTGATGAGAGGAAGGAAATTTTGAGAGGGCAGAGAGAGGGAAAGCTATAGAAAATGGGATGAAGGAAGAACAAAATGAGAAGAAACAGGAAATACTGGAGAAGTGATAGGTAGGAGTGAAGTACACAAGAAGTAGATGATATAAAGAGAAAAATGTTTACCAAGTTAGAAAATAAGAATAACTCATATGCATGATGTTTAAAGATTTGCAACTCACCTTATATACTAAATGCTATTTCAACTGATCCTTGAAAAACTCCTCTGAGGTATTTTCTATTTTTTTTATCTTCAATGAAGAAACTGAAGTTCAAAGACAATAGAAATGTTTTCTTTCTCTTTGTTCTTTCCTTTCTCTCTTACTTTCCCTCTCTCTTCTCCCTTCCTTCCTTCCTTCCTTCCTTCCTTCCTTCCTTCCTTCCTCCTTTCCCTTCTTCTTTCCCTCCTTCCTTACTTCCTCTCTTTCATTCTCTTCCAATAAAAATGAATTAATCTTAAAAGGTAACAGTAGGAGGCAGTTAGGTGGCTCAGTATATTAAGAACCAGACCTAGATATGGGACTTCCTGGGTTAAAATATGGCCTCAGACACTTCCTAGCTTTGTGACCCTAGGCAAGTCACTTAACTCCCATTGTCTAACCCATTCTGCTCTTCTGCCTAGGAAGCAATACACAGTATTGATTCTAATATGGAAAGTAAGGGATTTTTTAAAAAGGTAACAGTAAAATTAGTTTTCTCTTTTATTTACAGATGCATGCATGCACAGACAAGTATGTATATAATCTCTGTACTATTCTTTTTTTAAAAAAAAACTTATTATGATGAAGAATTTAAAGTATTTTTCCACAATAAATTGATGAAAAAATTAAGTAAGTTTGGTCCCTGGAATTAGAATATCTTATAAAACCTCATTTTCAAACTTCAAATCTAAATTGCATCTTCTAATCAGGAAGAAACATCTAGGGTTAGGGAGAGGAATAATTGGTCAAACTCGATTGTGCTGATTACAATGCAACTTTCAAAAGTCCTGTAGATGGAGCTGCAGAGGAGAGGATGTGACTTTCCCTTGACTTTATAATGTTCATTGAAGTGAATAGATACAAGCGTGTAGTTCTGTTAAAAACACAAAAATGCTCATACTTAAATTATTTCGGTGTGGCTAAACCATTCCCGATTAACAGTTGTCCTAATATAGGGAAAAAGCCTCAGAACGAAGAGGTCCCTATTAAAGCAACACCTTAAGGTTTCTTAATGTGCAATAGGAAGGTGGTAAAAGCTTCAAGGTACTCTGATCAGATAACACCTGGGGTATCAAATTCAGTTCTGGGCTCATCAGATTTGCAAATGACCCAGAGTTAGGAGGTATAATCAATACACTGAATGACAGAAACTCAAAAGCTATCATGACTATCCAGAATATCAGGCTGAATTTAATGAGATGAAATTTCATTGGGGTAAATGTAAAATCTCATATTGGGTTCAAAAAATCAACTTCACAAAGTACAAGATGAGGGAGCTGTACACAGACAGTATTTCAGAAAAAGAAATAGTGGCTTTAGTGAATTATAAGGCCAAGATGAGTCAACAGTGTGATATGGCAACCTTAGGTTGTATCAATGGAAGCATATTGCCCAGGACAAGATTGGGGTTAATCTTGCTGAAATCTATCCTGGATATTGATTAGTTCTGAGTAGTGCATTTTAAGAAGGATATTGATAAATTGGAGAGAACCCAGAGAAGGGCAACCTGGTTGGTGAAGCATAGGAGTGTGTTAGAGCCAAGACTATCTGGTTTGCAAGAGCTGAGTGTTAAATTTTCATTATGAACATTTACTCCTCAGAAATTGGCTGCTCTACAAATCAGTGCCTGATTTATTGTTTTGTTGGTTGTCTAGCCTTAAAGTGATGGAGGAAATTTTAATAATGCAGATTAAAATTAAAAGCATGTCCTGTGAATATTTATTTTTTTGGAGAGCTGGGTATTAAACATTTACCAGTAGGCTGATAAAGTACCTCAAGGTCAGGACATAGGAGGACTGATTGAACGAACTAGGTATATTTAGTCTAGGAAAGAGAAGATTTGGGTAGGGAAGGGGGTGGGAATTGAGAGATGGCTTTAAATATTTGAAGAGTTGTCACAAGAAAAAGGGATTAGACTTGTTTTGAATGGCCCCAGAGGGTAGAAGTAGAAACAATAGGTCAAAGTTGCCAAGAGGAAGAGGCTTAATGGAAGGCAATGGAAAAACTTTCTGACAAAATGGAAAGGGCTGCCAAGATCAAGGGTTCCCTCTCTCTGGAAATCTTCAAACAAAAGTTGCATAAGTGCCTATCAGGTATGTTGGAGAGGAATTCTTGGGCAGGCATTGGTGGTACTAGGTGGTCACTGAGGTTCCATTCAACTCTCACTTTGTGATTCTCTGACAAAAACTTTTCTAAGAAAAATACAGTAAGTCAGTTAGTCAACAAACAATTTATTAAGTCTTTGCCATGTGCCAGGCACTGTGCTATCCATGAAATTGATGAAAAAGTTGTGTTTGCTGTCAAGAGGCAATTTTCCTGTTTCCCTTTTGTGAAAATCCAGCATGGATTGGTTTAAAGAAGATGCCAGAGAAAGGGACAAGCAAATATGCTAGTGGTGAGTAAACTCTAGATTATTCTGAGTATCACACTAGTCAGAATAAGGGCTTTAAATTAGGAAGATTGAGTTTGACTCTTGCCTCAGCCAAGATTTGCAATCTGGATGATCCTGAGCAAGTCACTATCTTCTCTCTGCTATAGTTTCCTCATCTGTAAAATGGGGATAACAAGCAGATCCCTTCTGGGTTTCTAGTGAGGATCAAATGGGGAAATACACACAAAGCACTTGTAAGCTGTCAGGGTCTTTAGGAAGGCTAGTATTACTATTATACAGGGCATCCTGCCCGCAAAGTGTAGAAATTGGATCATATTAGAAGAGAGTGTAGTGAATGGATCTCAAAACAGAACCTGGCACATATATTAGGCTTTTAATAAATGAGTTGGTTAATTTCATGTGAGAGCTCTTACTACTAGAAGACAATAAAGGGGCCTCACATCAGATGGTAGATGGATTGGGGATGGAGGGCCACATGGCAAGTGAGAAATCTCCATAAGAATGAAGCTTTTTTCTGGGATTAAGTGATATCAAGGACCTTACAGCGGGACTGAATAGTTATCGCTACTGATATTAGATGGAATCAAATGACTTATTTTAATAAAACTGGCATGGGGCAGAGTGATAAGTGTGGGGCAGACAATGTCACAAAAGCCTACATTTTTGACCAGTGGGTTTCTAATCAATCAACTGATGAAGAAGCACCCACTAAGTGCCACCTATGTGTCAGGCACTGGGAATCCTAAGACAAAAATGAAATAATCTCTGTCCTCAAGTTGCTTACATTCTATGTGAGAGATAGCATGTACACGTATAAATTATATGCAGAAAGCATACAAGGGTCATACAAAGTAATTACAAATGTAGGTATTAGCCACTGGAGAGATCAGGAAAAGCCTCTTTGAGGAGGTAGCACTTGAGCTCAGCTTTTTTAAAAAATTAATTTATTTAGTCAATTTAGAACATTATTCCTTGGTTACAATAATCACAATATTTCCCTCCCTCTCCTCCACCCACCCTTCCCAAAGACTTTGAAGGATATGAGATTACAAGAGACAAGTGAAAAGAAAGTGTATTCCATGGGTGGAGGAAGAGAAGTAGATGCTCCTGTTTAAGGCATGGAAATGAGAGAGTAGCCAGAAGATTGCTTTGGCTGTATCTCAGAGGATATAAAGAGAAGTAATGTATGATGAACTTGGAAAAGAAGATCCAAGTCACTGAATAAAAGGGACCAAACTATGTGAATGAATTCCTAAGATTTCTTAGGGAGCACTAGAGTACATAGAAGGGCAAAACCCCTGAAAGATAAGTTACCAAGCATTTTTTGTACTTCAGGCATTTTGTGATATGAGGGTGTAGGGGTGTGTTTGAATGTAATACATAGCATGTGTTATAATACAATCAGCCCAGACATTAGCTTTGGAAATTACTACTTACCTATTTGTATAGAATGAATTACAATTACTTAACTTGTGGTGAGTAGTAAAAAAAAAAAATAGCTTATTCCCTTAATTTTATTTATAATGCATCTCCATGGAATAAGATAGGCTGGCAAATTATGTGTGTGGGCTGGTAATTTTTGGTTCTTGTTTGCAAGGTTGCCTTAGATATCCATCTTCCAAATAGAGAGTACTTTTTTTTTCTTTCATTTTTTTGTTGGAGTGAAATGTTTGGATTTCTTTTTTCTTTTAAAATCAAAACAATGAAAAGCATTCTTGTTCATGCTTGTTCTTGCTACAGGGCAGAGATTTTTCATTCCATCCCTAATGAACTTAGAACAAGAATGTGAGACTCAGAAATGGGCTTGGCTGTGATTTCAATGGTTACAGGCTCCTGATACAGGTCTTATTATTACAAATTTAGCATCAGGACCCCAGGTCCACCTCAAGAAAATAGTCCATCCCTCCACAAGTGTATTACAGAACGAGGGGATGGGGTAAAAAAAATCATAAAATTGATTGGGTGAAGGAAAAGGACAGATGGGAGGCAAAGAATCATGCCAGAAAGAGTTAGAAAGAGAATGGTAGATGAGTTGTGAAGAGGTTAGAGAGAGGGAAGAAAATTGGAAGGAAATGAAGGGGGAGATATTCAAAGCCAGAGAAGATATGGTATGGAAAGAAAGGCGGAAAAGAATTGGGAAGCATTTTCAATTACCCAAACAATGGAACCAGGCAAACGTTCTTACACGGTAAAAGAACAAAGACCCTGGCTACTGAGGGTTTTTTTTTTTTATTTTAATACTTCTTTCTTTCTTTCTTTCTTTCTTTTGTGGGCTGGGGATTGGCCATGGCTGAGTCTGGCAGACATGTACTTCACTCAGTCTCCACATTTTCTTTCTGGAGTATACTGCAGGAAGCTTTAAGCAAAGACCTATGTAAAAATATACCAACAGCTAATATATGAAGCCAACTCTTCTGCCACTTTTAAAACATTAATCTTGTTTTTCCCCAGGAAATGATTATAATTTCATCCATAGCCATCAGAAAGATTAATTTAAATGAAAGGGGGGGGGGGAAACTCGCTTCACTTGCCCAAATTATTCTTAATAATCTGGAGACAGAATATGTTTTGTGGGAGTTCGAAATAAAAATAAAAGTATAAAGAAAAAAGAGTGCTTCCATGCATAAAACTAGCTGAGATCATTAAAGAGTCCAAAATCGACAAAGAAATCCATAGAAAAGGCATGGGCATTTTCAAGATACTCAGCATCGTCCATCAATTCCACACCCTCCTCCCCCCCTTTACTTTCTTTTTTTTTTTATCCCATTGGTGTAATTCAGGAAAACTTTGCTAATTCTCACTTCCTTAATCTGCAAACCCACAATTCTCACTGAGAGGCCAAGAGTCCCACTTCACTTTTCAACAAAGATTTAATAGCTGAGAGCTCTATCGTGGGTTCCTGTTACTAAAGCTTCATTGCTTTTACATGTTACACTACAGGACACTTACTAATATTCTATTAAGTATTACCATAAATAATTAAAGCACACCTAACTTGACACAATGAAAGAACAGAATGCATTCTGTGTTACTGGAGACTGGGGCTATATTAGCAGCCTGGAGGTATTTCACACATTTCAACAAGAGACAATCAGTTCAATAGTCAGAGCTTCAGTTGGGTTGCAAGGGGTCTGCCTCTCATTACTGGAAATTAGTGTGGGTTCATTCTGGGTCCTGCCTGTCAATGAAATTATACTGTCACGGCATCATTATTGCTGCTTTAGAGATTTGTGTTTCTTTGTTTGAAAAACAAAATCTTTTCCCCTTTGTGCCAGTTTTGAAAGTCTGGATTCATTCCATGGAGTCATGGATTTCGTTCTCTTCCCAGGCTGATCTGATATTCCCAGATCTATTGCCTACAAACCTTAAGGAGCCACATGTATGTCAGCTAGGTAGTGCAACAGATGGGGTCATTGGGGTAATTAGGTGATCCAGTAGATAGAGCATCAGATCTGGAGACAGGAAGATTCATCTTTGTGAATTTGATTCTGACTTCAGATACTAGCTGTGTGATTCTGTGTAAGTCACTTAACCCTTTTTGCCTCAGTTTCCTCATCTGTAAAATGAGTTGGAGAAGGAAATGGCAAACCACTCCAGTATCTTAGCTGTGTGACTCTAGGCAAGTCACCTTACCTTGTTTGCCTCAGTTTCCTTATCTGTAAAATGAGTTGGAGAAGGAAATGGTAAACCATTCTAGTACCTTACCTGTGTGACTCTGGGTAAGTCACTTAACCCTGTTTGTCTCAGTTTCTTCATCTATAAAATGAGTTGGAGAAGGAAATGGCAAACCACTCCAGTATCTTAGCTGTGTGACTCTAGGCAAGTCACTTTACCTTGTTTGCCTCAGTTTCCTTATCTGTAAAATGAGTTGGAGAAAGAAATGGTAAACCATTCTAGTACCTTACCTGTGTGACTCTGGGTAAGTCACTTAACCCTGTTTGTCTCAGTTTCTTCATCTATAAAATGAGTTGGAGAAGGAAATGGCAAACCACTCCAGTATCTTAGCTGTGTGACTCTAGGCAAGTCACTTTACCTTGTTTGCCTCAGTTTCCTTATCTGTAAAATGAGTTGGAGAAGGAAATGGTAAACCATTCTAGTACCTTACCTGTGTGACTCTGGGTAAGTCACTTAACCCTGTTTTCCTCAGTTTCTTCATCTATAAAATGAGTTGGAGAAGGAAATGGCAAACCACTTCAGTATCTTAGCTGTGTGACTCTAGGCAAGTCACTTTACCTTGTTTGCCTCAGTTTCCTTATCTGTAAAATGAGTTGGAGAAAGAAATGGTAAACCATTCTAGTACCTTACCTGTGTGACTCTGGGTAAGTCACTTAACCCTGTTTGCCTCAGTTTCCTCATCTGTAAAATGAGTTGGAGAAGGAAATAGCAAACCACTCTTTTATCTTTGCTAAGAAAATTTCAAATGGGGTTACAAATAATCAGAAACAATTGAAAGTGACTAATGAACAAGAACAAGAATGGAGGACTGCAGATGGAGTCAGGAATTGCTCAGACCAAATGTTGCCACAAACACTTTATTAGCTCTGTGACCCTGAGCAAATCACTGAACTGTTTCAGTTTCCTCATCTATAAAATAGGGATGATAACAGAGCCTACCTACTAGGGTCATTGTGAGGATCAAATGAGATAATATTTGGAAAGCACTTTGCAAACTACAATGTTACATGCATGCTAGACCTTTTAATGATTCCTGAATGGAGGGCCATGCATTACTTTGTCACCTAGCTACTTCATCAAAGGAAATAACTTCCATTTTACATAATGCTTTATAGTTTACAAAGCATTTTCACATGCTTTAACTCAATTTCGTAGCTCAGTTGGCTAGGTAGTAGAGATATTGTGCCTTTAAAAAAAAGAAAGAAAAGGAACTAAGAAACAGATAGTTTTACTGACTTGCTGAAGTTCATAAGGCTTGTAAGCATCTGAGTTGGAATTGAACCTTTGTCTTTTGGGCCCTAGATCAAGGGCTTTTTTCACTCTAGAGAATTCCTAAGACTATTCTCCCCTTGCTCAAGAAGTCCCGGTGGCTCCCTGCTACCTCCAAGATAAAATACAAACTCCTGTTTGGCATTTCAAGCTTTTGACAACCTGACTCCAGGCTCCTTTCCCAGGCTTATTGCTTATTACTCCCCTACACAGACTCCGTTCCAACCAAACTGTTCCCCATATGTGATATTCCACACCCATTCTATGTGCTTTGCATTGGCGGTCTCTTATGCCTGGAATGATCTCTCTCTCTTCACCCCAGCCTCTAGAATCCCTAGCTCCCTTCAGAGCTTCCTCAGCCCAAGGGTCTCTTCTATTGGGTTTTCCATGATCTCCTGTCTCACCAGGGCCCTTCCTCCAAAGTTGATTTCTGATCAACTTAAAATACAAAAAGACAACTACATTTTCTGATGTGGCTAATGTGGGGATTTATTTTGCCAAACTATAGCGATCAGCTTTAAGAGATTTGTTCTTTGTTTTATTTTTTTCTTTTAATTTGTTTGGGGGTGGAGTGGAGTGGAAAGAACAGACTAAATTTTTAAAAAGTTACTTGAAAGAAAAAATAAAATTGCTTTGAATTGATTTTGTAGATAGATGATAGATAGGCATAGGATAAACAGAGATGCAGATAGCATTTATTAATCACCCACTGTATGCTATGTACTGTCCAAAGTGTTAAGGATACAAATGCAAGCAAACATGCTCCCTTTTACCTATGATAATGGGAGAACACAGATAATGGGGAGCTAAAAGGCAGAATGGGAAGGAAAGGATGCCTTCACAGAAAGGGAGTCTTTTGGTAAGCAACTGAAGAAGTCCACAGTGAATTGACTCACATGAATATTGCTAAGGTCTTTAGGAACTAATGTTCTGAGTTATGTTTTCATCAGTCAGAAGAAAAGGCCAAATAATGTAAACACCTTGAAATGGACAAGACTAATTGGCATGGGAGTGATGTAATGGATAAATGTTATAGATTGATAGATGGTTGATAATGAAAATAGATGATTAGTGGATAGGTGTTAGAGAAAAACAGATGGAGGAAGGGGAGGCAGAGAGATTTGATAACAGAAATTGATAATGAATAGATGATAGATAAAAAATAGATGATAACTAGGTAGATAATAGATAGAATCCCATTGTCTGCACATTTAATCCCAAGCCCAATAGAATGTAAGATGCCTAAGGATGAGGTCTATTTGCATTTCCTCCTCTTCATTTTCAGACCTTGCACCATGTCTGGAGTTTAATAAATGCTCATTGATTAATAATGCTAATTGACTACCTAAGAATGTTTAGGAAGTAATCTGTAACTTGCCCCACAGTTCTCAGTAACTGAGGATTTGTAAATACCTGTGGCTTTTAGCTGCCACAGAAACAGTGCTGGAAACAACTGTCTCCAACTCCCAATGGGAATAGGAAAAGTATGGGCTACAAAGCAGGATCAGCTGTAGAAATTAAGAAAGGAAAAAAAAAGCAAACAACCCATAGACACCCCCCATGGGGTTCAAGCAATAAAGCTGGCCAGAAGCCTTTGAAAGACTTGTGTTAGACCTCTTTAAAGTTACAATGAAATGGCAGAAAGTCATTTTCCAGACCGTTTTACATTGTTTTATTGGCTGCTCCCTCAGCCACAAGAGGCTAGAGTTGATAAACTGCTAAATAATCAACCTTTGTATATTTCATTTGAAGACTTTAAAATTTTAAATCCACACTTTTATGGTCATGAGACAACACGACAGGGTGCATGAAGCTGGCCGAGATCACACTTCTCCAGTGGGTATATTTGTGGCATTTGGGTTCTTGGAAAGGGTTTCCCAACACACTCAGGGGGGCCTTTAGTGGCCTGTCTCCTACCCCCTCTTCATGACTCATTGATTGCAAAGCACAGCCACTTCCTGAGAGCCCACAGCTTCATCTATTTCCAGAGTACAAGCTGAACTTGAGAACAGAATGGAAACTAGTCGTCCAGTGCTGATGGGGGGGAATATATCAACTAGATTTGTCACAAGAGGCCATTAAGAGAGGAGCCACACATGCAAAAGAGAACCTGAGGTGGGGGAAAGACAAGAAATCATTATTTTGCACCCACATGAAAACCAAACTAAGTTTTCTTGATGTTTCTCCAAACATGATGTTCCTTCTCCCACCTTTCACAGGTTGACATCTATTCTGTACACTGGGAGTACTCTCTTTCCTCATGCCTAAAACGTAAAGTCCCTGGCTCCATCCAAGTCCCAAATCAAGCACCACTGCTACAGGAGACCTTTTCTAATGCCCCTAGTTGTTAATGCCCCACCTCTGAAGTGATTTCTTTCCTCTCTCCCTCTTTTCCTCCTTCCCTTCCTGCTTTCCTTTTCCCTTCCTTCCTTCCTTCCTTCCTTCCTTCCTTCCTTCCTTCCTTCCTTCCTTCCTTCCTTCCTTCCTTCCTTCCTTCCTTCCTTCCTTCCTTTCTTTCTTCCTTTCTTTCTCTTTCTTCCTTTCTTTCTTTCTCTCTTTCTCTCTTTCTTTCTCTCTTTCTTTCTTTCTTTCTTTCTTCCTTCCTTGCTTCCTTCCTTCCTTTCTCTCTGTCTTTCTTTTTTTCTTTCTCTCTTTCTTTCTCTCTTTCTTTCTTTCTTTCTTTCTCTTTCTTTCTGTCTGTCTGTCTTTCTTTCTTCCATTCTTCCTTTATTCCTTCCTTCCTTCCTTTGTTTGTTTGTTTCTTCCATTCTTCCATTCTTCCTTCCTTCCTTCCTTCCTTTCTCTCTTTCTTTCTTTCTTTCTTTCTTTCTTTCTCTCTCTCTTTCTTTCTTTCTTTCTTTCTTTCTCTCTTTCTTTCTCTCTCTCTCTCTCTTTCTTTCTTTCTTTCTTTCTTTCTTTCTTTCTTTCTTTCTTTCTTTCTTTCTTTCTTTCTTTCTTTCTTTCTTTCTTTCTTTCTTTCTTTCTTTCTTTCTTTCTTTCTTTCTTTCTTTCTTTCTTTCTTTCTTTCTTCTTCCATTTCTTTCTTTTTCTTTCCCCATCCCCAAGCATAAAGTAATAGAATATGAAATCCTTGATGTCAGAAATTGTTGAATTCTTATCTGTATATCCCAGGACCTAGTACAATGTCTTTTACATAGTAGGCACTTAATAAATACTTGTTGATGAATTGATTATTCCACAATGCCTAGAACAATTACTAGTGCACTAGTGCCACTTAATACATATTTTGTTGAATTGAATTTTTCTTTCTTGTGTCTCATCTTTGAGTTTCAAAATACTCAAAGGACATTGGCAGCCATTAAAAGCACAAGTTAGTATTGTTCAATTTATGGGATCACAGATTTTGAGATGGATGGAATCTTAAGGGTCATTTAGTCTGATCCTCTTATTTTATAGCTGAAGAAAACAAAACCCAGAGAGGTAGGGGGACTAGCCTGAGCTTATCCAATGCAGAAATAAGATTTAAACCAAGCCCAGAGCCCTATCCATCGAACTACACTACCTCTACCAAATAAGATGCATAAGGTGCTCAACTAGTGCTCAAAAAGATGCTTTTCCTCAATCCACATTCACCAACCCTGCCCTCATGGAGCTCAGAATTAAATTGTGTGGCACAGTCTACCATAAAATAGCCCAGGATAAATACATGGGAGGGGATCAAACACTACTTTTTCTGAGAGCTAAGTGGAGTTTGTCTCTCTGTATTCCTGAGAATAATACTCTCCACTCCTCCACTGAAAACAAGCCACATTGAAGTCCTCTGAAGGAGGCTTACACTGCTGCCGTCCTACTTCAGAGTGCCAGGGTGCTTGGCTTCCTATACTGCTTTGCATATTATTTCCATAAATTTCCTCATTTGATTCAGTGCCATATATGTTTAAGAACTCCATGCATGTTAAAAAAGGCAAATTTATTCAATTCACCACCATTATATTATAGTTTTTCCTCTTTTACCTCTCAAAATGCCTAAAGACACTAGATATTAGTGGGGCAGCATGGCCATTTGGCCTGCCCCTGGAATTAAAGGGGGAGGGAAGGAAGGCACAAATTCACCTAGTGAAGCATTAACATTGTTCACGAATGGGACAGGAGCACTTGATTAGTCTTGCTGTGTGTAATATCAGCTGAGGCACTCTAGAGAAGTTCGTTTACCACCTCCATAATTAGTACTCTGACAATAAAAAGACTACACCTGTCTAGAATAAGTACAAAAAATATATCAAATTACCCTTTGATTTTCTGGCTTGCTATTTTGTTTCATGTACCTTCATTTTAAAAAGTTATGGCTATAAATTTATTTCCCCTTCTATTGCTAGCAGCTAACAGAGAGACTGATCCACAGTAGCAAAAAAAAGACAAACTAGAAATAAATTATATGCAATAAATTAGAGGGTGGCAGAACAAACTGGCAAAATTACTGGTCTCTAAGAAATGATGACTAGGAGGAATTTAGAGAAGCATGGTAAGAGTTGCATTAACTGATGCAGAAACTGAACCAAGAGAAGAATATGGGGGAGGGAATGCAGAGAATTAGTGGACTTCAAGTGCCTGTTCATCAGCAGTATTGGATAGCAGCCAAAAGCAATCTAATGTCTTTTTAGAGTACATGAAGATGAGGCAGAGCTTCTAGAAAGAATGAGGTGGGGTTCTTTTAAAAAAAAAAAGCCCTTAGGTTCTGTCTTAGAATCTATACTCTGCATTGGTTCCAAGACAGAAGAGTGGTAAGGACTGAGAGTTAAGTGACTTACCCAGAGTCATATATGAAAGCAAGACTTCTTGTCTCCAGTCCTGGCTCTCTCTCCATTGAGGCACTTAGCTTTCCCCCCACTCCCAACCAGGTGATATTTTATTGAACTCTGCCTTCATTATAACTCACTTGGACTATTGAATTTGGTTCTGGATGGTCTAGTTTAAAATGGACATTGGTATTTGCCTTTTAATTTGTCTCTCCAAATCACATCTCCTTCCACTTCAATCCTTCCTCCATACTTCTACTAATGTGATTTTCTTTAAGCACGGCTCTGATCTTATCATTTCCATACTCATAATACTAGATATACTCGAGTGGCTTCCCATTGCTGCTAGGATGAAATATAAACTCTTCTGTTTAGCTTTTAAAGCCCTTCATAACCTGAACCCAAACTATCTTTCTAGCATTGCCGTATGTTATTTCTTGCCTCATCCCCCTTGAAACTCTGCAATTCACTCCAACCAGCCTTCTCTCGGTCCCTAACTCTACTACTCCATTTTTCTGTCTCTGTGTCTTTGTTCTAGCTTTCCTCCATGACTGTTACTCCTTCCCTTATTCACTCCATCTCACAGAATCCCTCTCTTCCTTAAATACTTAGACCAAGCAGCATTTTCTACATGAAAACTCTTGATTTACTCAGTTTCTAGTGCTCCCCCTCAAAATACCTTGTACCCAACAGCTTTGCATTCACTGATGTTTATTCTTGTTAAAGTTATTTTATATAAATTGACATGTATGCATCTTTGTGGTCCACCCATAAGAATGTCAAATTCTTGTAGGTAGAGATGGCTCCATTCCTTTCATCTGAATCTCTAGCACCTATCACATCACCGGGCACATTATAAAAATGCCATAAAAGCTTACTGATTGGTAGGCTGGAAAGAGTCCAAAGGAGAGCAACTAGAATACTGATTGAGTTTTATCATAGGAGGTTGGGTTGTAGATATTGGGCATGTTTAGTCTGGAGAAGAGAAGACTCATTGGACACCTGATAGCTGACTTCAAGTATTTAAAGGGCTGTCATGCGAATGACAAATCAGCCTTATTCTGTTTGGCCCCAGAGGGTAGAACCAGAAGCAGCAGATGGAATTTTCTAAGAACACAATTTAGACTTGATGTCAGGGGGAAACACACACACACACACACACACACACACACACACACACACACACACACATTCTTATCAAATCCAGAGCTACCATAAAATAGAATGAGCTCCCTTAAAGAGCGGTAGACTCTTCCTCTTTGGAGGTCATTCAAGCAGAGTCTGGATGATCACGTCTTAAAGATGTTATTGTGTGAATTCTTCTCTTGTATGGTTAGACCAAAAGTCGCTGAAGTCCCCCTCAACTCTCCAGTTTTATGACTAAGTTAATGTAAATATAAATAATACTGAATATAAATAATATTCCCCCTTATTCTAATGAACAATCATGGTTGGAAATTGATGATAAAACATTTTTATTTGGTAGAGAGGGAAAATATGAAAGTGTAGTATGTGAATGAGTGAATGAAGGCATTAATCATTTGGAAAATACTAATTAAGACCTTACTATATGCCAAACATTGAAAGGGAAAAAAGAAAAAAAAAAGAACTTTTTTATTGTTGGTTGTGGTTTCCAGTCACTTTTCCATCATGTACAACTCTTTGTGGTCCCATTTGGGGTTTTCTTTGCAAAGATACTGGAATGGTTTGCCATTTTTGTCGCTAGCTCATTTTACAGTTGAGGAAACTGAGGCAAATATGGTTAAAGGACTTGCCCAAAGTCACATTAGTGCCTAAGGTTGGATTTGAACTTGGGAAGATGAGTCTTCCCATTCTAGGTCCAGCACCCTCTCCACTGAGTCACCTAGTTGTCCCTCTTACTAGGTGCTTTTTATATGCCATACTAAGTACTGGGATACAAATATAAATGAAATAATTTACAGTGTTGCTGTTAAAAAGCTTATATCCTAGGAAAGAAAGAGAAGACACAAAAGAGAGTTGGCTGGAAAGGAGAGGGAGATGAAGGTCCCAGGGTAGTGGCATGACTGACTTTTAGAAAAATGGGACATACAACTGGAAGGGTATGAACATCTCTGTTTCCATCCAGGTGTTAGGACAGAGGTTTAGCTACAGAGCCTGGTGCAGACCTGAACAACAAAATACTTTCAGTTTCACACCCTCCCCTGTCCCCAAACATTTAACCATACCCCATCACTAACCCTAATACTAGAAATGAATCCTTTTAAGGCAACTCCTCACATCCCCACTGAATTTTCAACATTACTGTACCTTTATTTATTTATTTGTTTATTTACTTATTTGTTCATTCATTTATTCATTCATTTATTTGTTTATTTGTTTGTTTATTTATTTATTATTTTTTTATTTTTTGCTGAAGTATGTGTATGTGTTTGGCAAATAACTGAGAGATGAATTGCAAAATCACAGATACAGAGACAAAAAGAATCTTCAAGATCATCAACTCTATTTCTCTGATTTTACAAGTGATAAATTGAGGAAATTCAAGATTTTTTTAAGTGACTTGTGCAAGGTTACAGAGTAGTTAAAGTCTATACAAAAGGGGGCAACTGGGTAGCTCAGTGGATTGAGAGTCAGGCCCAGAGACTGGAGGTCCTAGGTTCAAATCTGGTCTCAGACACTTCCTAGCTGTGTGACCCTGGGCAAGTCATTTAACTCCTTGTTGCCTAGCCCTCACCACTCTTCTGCCTTAGAACCAGTACCCAGCATTGATTCTAAGATGGAAGGTAAGGGTTTAAAAACAAGAGTCGATACAAAGGCATTTGGGTGGCTCATTGAATTGATAGTCAGGCTTAGAGACAGGAGGTCCTGGGTTCAGACCTGGACTTATACCCTTCCTACCTGTGTGATCCTGGGCCAGTCACTTAATGTCCATTGCCTTGCCCTTCCCATTCTTCTGCCTTGGAACCAATACAGAGTGCTGAATCTAAGACAGAAGGTAAAGGTTTTAAAAAATACTGCCTATAGTAGGGGTTTGAAACCAGGTCCTTTAACTTCAAAAGCTGGGTATGCTCTTCCCATCTGAGTTTGCTGCCTGATTGTGGCCTAGTAATCATAATTTAAGATTTTATTTTGCATGTATTTCAGTGATTAAATTCTTTGAAACATCGTATGTTGCATCAAAGCATCTCAATTCCAAGGAAATGAGCTCATTGCACATTCTAAACTTTATACTCAGCTCCATATTTCACATATGTGTGTATTTCCCTTTATAAAAGTTCTAAAAATATATGTGGAAATATATTATTTCCTGCACTGCAAGAGTTGGGAATTATTAAGAAATAAAAATTCTAGACTAGAAAGTCTGATTTTCTTTACCTTTGGGGCTGAAGGAAGTTGCCCTCTTCCATTAAGAGTCTCCTTGCTCTTGTTATCAGTGCTGTGGAAACTGGTTCACTGGTTCACACCAGTGTCAGCCCTCTGTAGATGTACCTCTGCCCTAAAGACAGACACATACCTGGATGGAAACAGACACTTGCCTTGCATGTCAACATGGTAGACCTGGAATTGGAAATACTTGGGGTCTAATATTCTCTCTGGCACAGAGAGCCCTGTGATCATCAGCAACTCATTTTACTTTTGGGAATCAGAGTTTCTTCATCTCTATTTTGTTGTTCAGTCATTTCAACCATGTCTAATTCTTTATTTCCTTATTAGTTTTCTTGGCAATGATACTGATATAATTTACCATTTCTTCTTCTACCTCATTTTAAGGAAAATGAGGCAAATGGGTTTAAATGACTTGATTAGAGTCACACAGCTAGGAATTATCTGAGACCAGATTTGAACTCACAAAGATGAGTCTTCCTGACTCTTGGCTCAGCACACCTAGCTGCTCTTTTATTTCTGTAAATATATCATAATACAGTTGGGTACTGATTTATGCAAATAATAAAACTCTTAAAGATAGCTATGGGGCTCAGTGGATAGAGTGCCAAACCTGAACGTAGGAAGTCCTGGGTTCAAATCTGACCTAAATACTTCCTAGCTGGGTGACCCTGGGCAAGTCACTTAACCCCCATTGCACAGTCCTGACCACTCTTCTGCCTTGGAACCAATACTTAGTAATGAATCTAAGACAGAAGGTAAGGATTTAAAAAAAAAAAAAACCAAGGCAAAACAATGAATCCCTTGAAATGCCCACATGTCTTTGAATTCACACTATTTGAATATGGGAGAATATGTAAAATATGGTCCTTGGTTCCATCTCAATGGAAGAATGAAGTGTGAATGCAATTAATGCCTCCAATTCCATGGTCATAGTACTCAAGATTTAGCTATACATGAGTTCCCACCTCCTGAACAGGTTGTTGTGATGCCCCAGAGAGATGATGTATATAGAGAACTCTGGAGACTTTAATGTTTTATTGAGGACAGGGGCTGGTTTGTCTTTATTTCTACATCCAAAATATCTAGGACAGTGGCAAGCACATAGTAGGTCCTTAATATATTCATATTGATTAATAGAAAAATGAATTGTCTCATCCCCAGTAGATAAAATCTTGAAATAGCAAATGGGGAAAGTGTGTTAAAAGCAACAATAAGTAAAATGAATAAATCTACCTAATTCATAAAATTCTTAATAATTCAGAAGAGAATTTTAAATGAAAATGGGGTATGGAAGAGGGAAAGGGCATCCTTCTTAGGAGGATTTCTGTTCTTTTCTTGTTTCTCCTCAAACTTACCTGTGTAACCTTGATTAAGTCCTTTATTTTGTGGGTCTCAGTTTCCTCATCTGGGAAATGGAGTGGTGTCGGACTAACTGGACTCTGAGGACCCTTCCGGCTCCCTCTCTAAGATCATATAATCCAATGACTAATTCTTCCTTGTAGAGCCAGGCTAAGCAACTTCTCTGAAAAAGAAGACATGCTTAAAAAAGTCAAGCCCTTTCTCCGATAGAGAAGCAGAAGGAACAGGATTCCTCCAAACTCACCATTGGAAAATTATATCAAGTTTAATATATTTTCTTCCCCTTACACCCCGGTTACATTTATGAGACTGCTCAGTTCTCTGAGGCTGCAGGCCGAAAATCAGGAGTTCCTTTCTGCCAGAGAAGAAAAGGTTTCCATTTGACAGAAATACTGTTCGGAGTGATTGATTTAAAAGTGCTGAACTCATATTCAGAGTCTGAAATCCTGGAACTGCCAGCTGGGCTGGGATTCAAAATTACAAGGATGGAGTGAGCCCCTGAGTTGTGATGCATTAAGCAGTGGGGGCAATTGCTTTTCTCACCTATCTCACAAGGGATGGAGGAAGGGAAATATTTAAGAATTAAGAAAAGAAATCTTAGGACTGTTGAGTTACTGCTTTGTGCTCTGCTAGAGGCAGAATCAAAGTTTGCATTTAGTTGGGGGACTTTACTGAGTTATTTAATAAATCTTTTTTGTACCTGTGAATTGTTTGAAAGGGGGTTGTAGAAGACAAAATAAATAGAAGGCGGTTGGGGAGGAGGGAGAGAGGGTGGATAAGGTGGAGACAGTATACCAGTCATTTTACTGGGGCTAGACTTATTAAATATGTAGGTATGGGGGAGCATAATGAGCCTATTTAAAAATAAGTCAAGGCTTTCACGGGCTCCAATAATAACAACAGCTAGCATTTATATAGTACTTAAAAAAATAGACTCAGATCCAGAGTTGGAAGGAAATGCCAAGGCTATTTAATCCAGCTAACTCCTTCTTTTTACAGATGAGTAAACTGAGGCTCAGGAAAATAAGGGGACTTGACCAAATTCACAAAAGCAACCCAGTCTTCTGACTCAAAAGTCAGTGCTTTTATAAGTGTCTTTCCTTTGGCTATCATAACAACTCGGTGGCTTAGGCACTATTTATATCCCTGTTTTATAGAGGAGGAAACTGAGCAGTTAAGGGACTTGCCCGGAGCCACACAGCTGAAGTGAGATTAGAATTTAGGTCTAAGTTCCTTCAAGTCTTGAGTTCTATCCATTATGTCACTTTGTCCCTGAGAAGGGTGCCCTGTTGGAAATGTTTTCCTTGATGCACTGAAAGAAATAGTACCAGCAAGCGCTGTGCTAGATGAAGACATATAATGCTAACTTACTCTCTTAATTTATTTGCATGCCGTGCCGTGGTCTTTAACAGATGGATTTATCAGTGGTTTCTTCTTCCCGTTAGCGCATGCGGAGCTATTTTCTTGCATGCCATTTTGAATAAAAATATTTTTAAAGGGAACCCAATGTTAAGGAAGATGTATAAATAAGACAAGTGCTAATTGTCGTGTCTAAAAAGAATGTCTCTATCTAGTAAACCCCAGCAGAACAGCATGCAGAGGGAACGAGAAAGCTTGACTTGGGAGCAATGCCTTCCATCAAGTCATGGTGCGTAAATTCAGGCAATAAATGATCAGGAGGTACTGTACTGTGTAACTCGTACAACGTTCATAAAAGAAATTAATGAACAAATAAATATTCTCGGATAGATGAGCTGGTGGAGAAATCTTTTGCGAACCCAATGCCTTCCGCCATACTTGGGGAGAGAGCAATGCAGGAGTGACATCCCTTGGAGCAGCATGCCAGGTCTGCAAGAGATTAATTTGAGGAAAGCAATCTCTGGGCCTGATCTGAGAGCCCTGACACAGGCCAAACTCCCACTGCTATCAGTTGGAGTTCTTCCCATGGCAGGGGCAGAGGTTTGCACTACCTTTTCCCCTCCTGGCCAGAAAACCACGAACCAACCTGGGTTTTTCAAAAGGAGATGAAGTGCCTCATCGCCAGAGAATGAAATTCCTTGGTCCTCATTCAAGATGAAAAGAAGCACACAGGCATGAAATACAGAAACTCTAAATGTAAAAAATCTTTATTCCCCCCTTCCTTAGAGAAGTTAGTGTTGGAGGTATGACAAATGCTTCCCTATTGACAGTTCTGAAGTTTTTGTTGGAATGCGGAGACATATTCTGTACCTGAATTTCTTTAGAGAAAAGTTTCGAGTGGGAGGAATTATAGAACGTTGGTTTTTTCATCTTGCTTTGCAGTTCAAGGCCCCGTTGATGGTGACATCAAAGCTCCATGCTTCTCAGGGGCTTTTAAGGCTTTAACCCACCCAATCCTCTTTTTGCCCACCATTTCCCCATAGCAAACCTCCCCTCTGGTTCAGGTCTTCTCCTCACTCTGCTTCCCTTCCCTCCTGACACCTATGTGCCTGCTCTTTGTCCCCTATGTGCTATTGTTTCTGCTGCCCCATTGGCTCTCCACCTAGCTGGATTCTCCCACTCATCAAGGTTCAAGTTCAATATTATCGATGAAGCTTCCGTCAAACATATTGCGACCCTCAGGGGTCTTTGACTTTCCAGGACTCCTCTCATATCTAAATCATGGAGTCATAGAATCACTGATTCATGGTCAGTAGGGTCATTAGAGGATGTCCAATCCAACTTTCTCCTATCCCCAACCCCACTTGACAGAAATATACCAGGGAACATACGTAACTTGCCCAAGGTCACACAAAGGGGAAGAACTGGGATTTGAACCCAGGTCCTCTGATTACCAATCTGACACTCTTTTCATTGTACTTGATTACTCATTGTTTTTCACTTGCTCCAAATTATATCACACTTGTGAGTCTGATTTCTGAAAACAGATTTCTTGACGCCAGTAACCAATGTCTTATATATCCCTTATAGCCCACACAAAGTCTAGTATAATTCTAGGCATACAGAAGTCATTTGGGTGATGTCTTTCGTACTTATAGATAATGAATGTAAAGTACTTAGCACGGTGCCTGGCACATTGTTGGTACTATTGTTCAATCATTAATTTGTGCCCAACCCTATATGACCTTCTGGGACGTTTGTCTGTGAGATTTTCTTGGCAAAGATACTGGAGTGGTTTACCATTTTCATTTCCATTTTGTCCCCGTATTACGGATGAAGAACTGGGACAAACAGGGGTTGAGTGACTTGCCCAGGGTCACATTTCAGATCTCTCCCCTGAACAATCTACCATTAGCTATTGTCCCGTTCATTTGAAGAATGTGTATGTTTTCATTTGTATATCCATATATGTGCTTGTATGTGAAATCTTCTGCCAACAAAGTGAGGAAGAACATCACTTAATGATGGGATACTGAAATAGAGAAAGTAAACTGAAGTAAACTGATTCTTGTAAACCCCAAAGCAAGCAATGGCTGCGATGATTACCACACCCCATCACTTGTTTGAACATCTTTTGTCTATCTTTTCTTTCCTGCTTGTGGGATTATTGGGTACCATCAGACTAAAGATGCCACTTGAAATAGAATAGTAAACTGAGGAAATTATTTCTTGTTGATCTAACTGGATGTACTCTGGCTTACTAAAGAACTGCTAGAGAGGAACCTGAAACTGCTTGGTTGTAATGGAGGTAGGAATGAGAAATGCTGAGGGATGCTAGTACAGGGATGCTGACACACAGGGGAACTGCTCTGGGGAATGCTCTGGGGTTTGCCTACTGATCCCTACTGATGGCTAATGGATCAGTATATCTTTTTAACCACCTCCTCCCTTTCACTCCCTCCCTTTTCCAACCCTCTCCTTCCTGCCACCCTCACCTCCCAGTTCTTCTTGAAGCCTTTGGCTTCTTCCCTCCCCCTTTGAGTAAACTATAAAGATACTCTTTTCTTTTCCATTTTTCAAGTCAAGGGGTTAATTGGGATAACAGGATAGGAAACTGAAGTAAGAGGGATGAGGATTTCCCTAATCTATAATGAGGGAGAATGTGGGGGTTTGGGAAAGTAGTTCAGTCACAAACTGTGACTCTAAGACAGTTAGGGAGATGGAGGACAACAGCTGTTTAAAAACTTCTTTCTTCTTTTTCACAGTCAGCAAGGTCTCTCAGCTTAACCCCAGAGAGGAAACAAAGTCCAAAGTCTCTCAGTTTCTACTGGCCAGCTCAACTCTCAAAGAGAGAAACAACCAACTCACAAGCCAAGTTTCTGCCCTGGTCAGCTTCAACTGCCCAGAGCTAGAGAGACAGAGACTAAGTCAAGTTTCTCCTTCTTCTCCTCTCTCTCTGTGGCCAGGAACCCTCAACTGCTACTCCTGGGAACATTCCCTTTGGAACCTTCCTCTTGATTGACAGGCAGATTAGGTCCCCAGCTTGTTTCTTGCATCTTGGCTTACAAGTTCTCTCTCTCTCCATGCCTCTACCACAATACCTAGTTCATTTGACATACATTGACATTGCTGGTCCTGCCCTCCTTGCTCCTTTGGTTTCTGTAACACTCTCCTAGATTTCCTCCCTCCCTTCCTGTCAAGTCTTTCTGTTAGATCAGGAATTCCTCAAGGGTCTATCCTTAATCCTCTTTTTTTAGATATCTCTTTACCTTCATGATCCCCATTTCTTTCATGGATTCAACTTTCATCCTTTATAAAAATAATAAAAGCTATCAATTAAATAGCACTTTAAAGTTTCCATACTGCTTTATACCTTTTATGTACTCTCTCTCTCTCTCTCTCTCTCTCTCTCTCTCTCTCTCTCTCTCTCTCTCTCTCTCTCTCTCTCTCTCTCCATATATATATATATATATATATATATATATTTATATTCATAACACCTCTAAGAGGTAGGTGCCATTATATTTTCCAGAAATTTTCCATATTCTAGAAAATGATTTACCCAGGGTCACACAGCTTATTAAGTGGGTTGAGAAAAGATTCAAACTCAAAATTCAAAGTTTTCCTGACTATATACATCCCCTTCTATTTATTGTGCCACAAATCTGCCTCAAGACAAATCCATAACTCCAAATCTTTATCCCAGGCCTGACCTCTGTCTTGAACTCCAGATCTGAATTTCTAATTACCCACTGAAATTCAGAAATGTTTAACCTGGAGAAGAAAAGACCTTGGGACTGAGAAGGAACTATTATTTTGATCAAGTGTCTGAAAGTTTATCTACAAATGTGGAAGAGGTACAGGAATTAATTATTTTTCTTAGCTTCAAAGGAAAGGCCTGGGACAAATGAGCACAAGTTAAAGGGAGAAGGGCAGCTAGGTGGTACAGTAGAGAGAGTATTTGTTAGGCTGGAGTCAGGAAGAGCTGGGTTGAAATCCATTCTCTGACACTAGCTATGTGATCTTGGACAATTCAATTAGTTCTGTTTGCCTCAGTTCTCTCATCTATAAAATGAGCTAGAGAAGAAAACGGCAAACCACTCTAGAATCCTTGCCAAGAAAATCCCAAATGGGGTCACAGAGAGTTGGACGCAAGTGAAATGACTAAGCAACAACAATAAGGGGATAAAGATTTTAGCATTATGTAAGGAAGCGTTCTCAACCAGCTAGCATCATCTCAAAATCAAATGGCTGCCTCATGAAATTATGAGCTCCCAATCACTTGAGTATTCAAGTAAAGACTAAATGAACACCTAGTTAGTGAGGTTATAGTGAGGACTCATGCTTCAGGTAAGGATTGGTCTATGTCCCATATGATGATACTTTTATTCATAAGATTTTATTATTCTATCTCCACTTGGCCATCCCATCAGTACCCAACATGTTCAAAATCAGATTATATAATCATTAAACCTCAAAATTAGAAGAGATTCAACAGCCATCTAGTCTAAAGCAGATCTAAAAAAAGCGTCCCCTCTAAAGCATCACCATCACAATAGGTCATTCAGTAGTTGCTTAAAGCTCTTCACGAAAGGAAATCTACAACCTTGGAGCCCATTCTACTTTGGCCAGACTTATCCTGTCATAGAGTCTACATTTGCCCCTGGGTCCTTTCATCTATGGCTTTTGGTTCTGTTCTCTGGGGTCATATAGTATGTTTCTAGAGTCTCTCCCAGATACAAACTTCCAATTTGACAACCATTCTCATGTTCTGTCTAAGTGAAGAGCATAAGCAAAGAGAACTCAAGGAATGGTAGAATAATGGAGAACTGAAGATGATCTTGAATAACTGAGAAGTAGAGCATTTGAAGGAAAAGATGGTAAGTGATGAGGTGAGAAAGGCACAATTTGGGGTGGCCTCAAATTGTGGATGGTCTTGAATGGGAAAATAGAATTAATCTTTTATTTAGAAGACTATGAAGAGAAAGTAGAGATGTCTGAGTAGAAGAATGATCACATTGTCAAAGTGGTGTGTTTGAAAGATGACTTTGTAGGTCCTCTGAGAGATGGCCTAGAGAAAGGATAGACAGGAGGTTGAGGGATAGTTAGAAGGCTTTTGAAATTGCCCGGTGACAATAAGTTCCTGGGAGAAAAAAAAAAGGTTATTAAAGTAAAACTGTTTGGGAGGAAACAAGTGGAGGACATATTATGGAAGTAGAATCCATATGATTTGCCAATTGATAAGAGTGTAATAGCTGAGGAAACAAATCTTGGAAGCTGGTAGTCCCATTAATAGAGTGAACTAATTCAACTAATCATTATCAACAAAGCAAATCTTCAAGATAACTGCAAGGTACTCATGATGAAAATGCTATCCATAGCCAAAGGAGGAATTGTGGGAGTCCAAGTACAGATCAAAGTATGCCACCTTCTACTATATTTCCTTCATGAGATTTGTTGTATATGTGATAAGCATCTTCTATCACGACATAAGCAATAGGGAAATATATATTACATGAAAGTATAGATATAGCCTACTTCAGACTACATACCACCTTGGGAAGGAGAAGGGGGCGGAGGGAGAAAACCTGAATTCTAAAACATCAAAAAACAATTGTCAAGGGATCACTCTATTGCAAATATTAATGATATGTAAATAGGTGATGGGATTGTTCATTGGCTCCAGGAGGCAGAAGGGAAAAGGGGAGGGAAATAACTTGAATCATGTAGCCTTGGAAAAATATTCCAAATTAATTAATTAATTAGTGGAGAAAAATTTCTTATGCCCATCCCATAAAGCTTATACAAGCACACAAACTATTCTGATTTCCACAAGACAGACACAGTGATTTTTAAAACAGTTACTAATGCCATTTTGTATTAAAAATAGCTTTGTATCATTGTTATAAAAAGAAAAGGAAATTAAAGGAATTAGAATAGGCAAAGAGGAAATAAAACTATCACTCTAAAAATTGTTTCTATGTGTAATTTTAAAAAAATGGGAAAAAGCCTAATTCATAATCTCCTTGCCTCTGGGAAAAAATGCCCCTCATTCTAATTTTTCTTTTTCTGCTGGTGATACCATCATTCTACTTACTCAGATTCATTTCCTGGACCCTTGACATCTTGTTGAGTCACTAAGACTTTTCAATTCTTTCTTCTACTACTTTATAGATGAAGAACTGAGGCATACAAAGGTTAAATAACCTTTCCAGGATCACACAGTAAGTTTCTGTGATTGGCTTTAAACTCAGATTTTACTAACTCCAGATCTAGTACTCTTTAACAAATAACTGTACCTTTTAACTATGTCCAAAATTATTATCTTATTTTACCTACCTCTCTTCCATCTCTCACACTTAATGAAATTTCAAATCTTGCCTCTACCACTCACCATAATCTATGTAACTTTGGGTGAGTCTTTTAAGTCTCTGGGACTTAATTTACTCATGTATAAAACAAATGGTTTGCATCAGTTTCCAGTAAGGTCCCTTTCAGTTCAGTATCTAAAATTCTATCCTTATTTCATATCATTATCTTTTTGAAGGGTTTTTCCCAAGGAGGAGTAGAAAATACAATGTTTTTTGTCAAATATCTCTATGGGTAGTATGAAATTAGAATGCTACCCTAAAAACTATGATTCCCAGAAACCCACTCATTTCCTGTCATTATGTGCTGATGTAGACAGGATATAAATTGGGTAGAGTTCCGGGTCTTGCTGTCTTTCTTGTTGTTGCAGCTTTGGTGAAGAGGGCATTTTTGAGCAGGTAGAAAACTCAGTCACATGTTTGTTCTATTTTGTCATATAATAAACTTAATAAAAATAATACTTGAAGTATATAATATTAATTTAACTTTTACAATTAGGGATCCCCAAATCTATCAAACCAAAGTGAAAAAAAAACCATGAGAATTACCAAATAATAGTTGGAAGAGATCTTAAGGGTCATCTTGTCCAATAATACATGAAAAAGATTTCTTCCTACAACACAATTGAAAAGTAGTGATTCAGGCATTCTTTAAAGGGGGAAACTACCACTCCATTCTACTTTAAAATAGCTGTGCTTATCAGTAAATTATTCTTTTATTTTAATTCACTTCTGTCCTGATATTAAGCCTAAATTTGCTTCTCTGAAATTTCCACTCATTGCTGTGGGTTCTTTTCTTCAGGGCCAAGAGGAACAAACCTAAACTTTGTGCAAAGGGATAGATGATCAACTTCTAGGTAAAAGTCCTACCATAAACATATTTGCTTAATAAGGCTTGGTGTTTAGTATACTGCTGATGATCAGCATTTATATATATATATATATATATATATATTTACATATATATATATGTAAATATATATAAATATATATTTACATGCCTGCACACCCAAGTGTATGCATGTATATACACACATATATATATATTACATGCATGTACTTACAGACATTTCACTATATCATACATATATATATATATATATATATATATATGCACACATGCATGCATCTCCTTCATGCTGGTCCACAAAACTCTTTCTCTTTTGGCTCTACTCATAAATGAAACACACATTCGCCATTTGCAGCTCAGTTTAAAATATCAAGCCAGGACATTTGAGTTTTCCTCCTGGCTTGGCCTGACCTTCTTTCCCCAAAGTGGGAGCCTACCCTGACATTTCTAGACCCACCAAATCCTTCTCAGAACAAAAACGAAGAAGAGCAGGTACTGACACGGACAAATGGGGGCAGACTCCGGACTGGATTTTTATAGATTCCTAGCGCTTGTCCAATGTCTAGTTCATTCACTTGGGGGAAACCATGTCTTGATATTTACATCTTTTCCTCCCCCCGCCTGTATGTTCCTGAAAATTGCTCTGACGTTTTCCTCCTTATTGTGTTTTCCTCCAGATTCTCTCTGAGCCGTCTGGGCATGGGGCCAAAGTGAGTAAATGAAAAGCCCCTCATGTAGCACACCCCCAGCATCGCCTACCAGCCACTCAGACCCTGTCTTTCTTGTCGCACAACCAAGTTTTAGCATCCAAGTTATCTATCAATAAGCCTCTCCTTTCATCTCAGTCCTACTGCTGAAATGTTTATATTTGGGTAGGAAGTCTCAGCAGGTTGAACCAATGAAAAAATGGGGCTGGGTCCCTGGCAGGCAGACAGGCAAGCAGCAGAGCAGGGTGATGTGGCAATCAGAAAAATGACCTGACCGAACACTTCATGGAGTCTCTGCCTGTTAACAATAAAAAAAGGGAACTGTCTAAGGCAATGCCTGACTTTCTGCAAAAGGGTCACTTAGAGAATTATGGGTCCATTTGATAAGCTAGAATTCACTAATTTATTAGCCCTTCCAGAAACACACACTCACACACACACACACACACACACACACACACACACACAGGCATACACACACAGAGGAAATTTTATTATGGATGACTCTGCTTTCCTGAAAACTTTTTTTATAATTAAAAACATCTGGAAGGCATTTCACTATATCATAAACAAGAGGAAATCCAAAGCACGTGACTTCTAAGAAAATGATGCAAATAGGATTCCTTGCCAAAATTTACAGTAATCTCTTTTTCTTTATTTCCTTCTTTTCCGGGGTGGGAGTTGGGAGGGGGAGGGGGAAGACAGAGGAAGGAGGTACAAATGCTAAGGATATTAATATCTCCCACTCTGCCTAGCAAATAACAATTACAAAAAAAATTTTTTAAAGGAAAAAAAATTGAGTCAATTTGCTCCTTTGGGGCCAAGCTGAGAAAAGATATTACTTATTAGTGAAAGCACCAAAATAGATTGTGTTGCTTTTTTGAAGTTAGTCAGTTTCCTGGTAAATTTCGTTCTGAAGTAGACAGGTCATTAAACAAAGCGAGACAGAACTGGGAGGCGATGTTGGAAGAAAAGCCGGCGCCAGGGAGGAGGCATCTTCCAGGGTGAATTTCGGTAGCGGCAGCCTATTTATTCAGCATTTTCACCCTTCCTTCCCACAAAAGCTCCTTTCTACCTATACCATGGTATTAGAAGATCACTTGCTGTTCTAAAAGAGATGACCAGAAAATTGGTACATGTTGACAGCATTTCAAATGTAAAGGAATCTATTATTGTGCTCCGCTGTGATTGGTCTTGCAACCGGAAGACTGAAACTCACAGTCCAAAGAAAATGTTTTAGGGATGCTCTCCCATAGTTAAACGTGGGACTGCAAAAGATTTGTCAGCCTCAAGATTTGTATTTTTGCTAGTTTTCCCCCCAAAAGACAGCTTATACTCACCCACACATCTACCCAAGTGTGAGACACTCTCACAGTAAAAACAATGTCAAAATAGGTACAGTAGTTGGCTTCCCCGTCTTGGCAGTGTACACTTCATTATCCCACCAGAAAAAGTTGCCAATTTTCTTTCAAGTGGGGCACGGTATATCCTCGTGTATAAATAGTACATATACCTAAGCATTAATGACGACGTGCTTGTAGATAAAGAAAGGATCTGTGGTGTTTTCACAAGCACACCAGTGTGAAACTTTTTTCCTGACTAAAGGCCAGCCTGGAAGGGGAAGTAATGGTTGGTTTATGCAGGTTCACCTGAATGAAGTATTTCCTTTTCTTTTACTCTCGAAAATAGATGGTGATGCTCTTGGGACGCCGCTGTCCTTGTCCACTCATTGCCAAAGTGATGGAGAAATCATGCTTAAAAATCCCCAAATCACTTTACTATCCAGAGCAGGGAAGAACAATTAGCAAAATCATTAATTGGGGTCTTGTTTACATTTCTGTGTAAGGCTAATCACTTATTTGTTTTTTATAAGATGTTCTGACTTCACAGAGGTCTTTAAGGCCATAAATGAATGATTAATGTGTTTAATTTCCACATGTATGTTTGAATTTCACTTTCATGAGCTGACACTTATAATAAAAGGCCTAAGGTCTTATTTAAATTAACAAATGATTTTCCTTCACGTAACAGTGTAAACAAAATACTAATTCATACATTGTTAATTATTGCTCTTTCCTATTGGTATGGACCTTCTCTGGAATTTGGTCTTCAGCTGTGGTACACACATTTACTGTAGACAGAAATATATATATATATATATATATATATCTTTTTCATATCTATACATGTATATGAACATGCATATTTTTCTAGGTACACATATATGTACACACATGCATATAGATATCTTTGCATATCATGAAATCATTATATAGGTGCATATATGTATATTTGGGTTTAAACACAATATCAGTGATAACTATTATTGGTGATTTTATTTATATATATGTATATGTAAATATAAATAAGCCCCAATATATACATTTATTTAGCAAATATATTAATATTTGTTATTGTTGATTATTTTTATTATTATAATTATTAATTATATGATTTTATATATTATATATAATTATATATTAATTGCATTCATATTATATATGTGATATATATATATATATATGTATAATCACCAATAATAGCTATCACTTATATTGTGTTTAAGCCCATATTTGCTTTAAGGCTTCACCAAAGCTATCTCATTTTATCTTTATAACAATCTGGAGAGGAAGGTGACAACATGATCTCCATTTTACAGATTAGGAATCCAAGGCAAGGAAGGGTTAATACCTTGCCTGAGGCCACATAGTCAATAAATATCTAAGATAGGATTTGAACTCCAGTCTTCCTAACTCCAGATCTGGCACTCAAGCTGCGTCACCTTGCTGCTTAATCCATAAGATATAACATGCAATATATAATTTATACATGTATATACTAATTAGACCTATGATCTCATCAGTGTATTGACTTGCCTGCAAATTAGAATAACCTCAGAGAATTGCTTGGGGTAATTAGAACTTAAGCAATTTGCCTGGAGCCCCAGAGTTTGTATGTTAGAGAAACAGGACATAAACTGAGGGTTTTTTCCAACTCTAAAGCCAATCCTTTAACCATTAAACCATCTGCCTCCCTCCTCACTTTTCTTTGTGTATATACATGTATGTTTACTTTTACAGTCAATATTTATATATGTGTGTGGGGTAATTCTTGTCCAATGATGTTCAATATAAAGAGTTTGGTGGTGAAGAAAGTCCCTTTCATAAGACATATCCACAGCTATTCCCCACTTGACAGTCTCAGAGACACTCCAGTGGAATTTTGTCCAGTGTCTTATAGCCATTAGGTTTCAATGGAAGGATAGATTTGAACTCAGATGTGTGTGTGTGTGTGTGTGTCTGTGTCTGTGTCTGTCTGTGTATGTGTGTAAGAGAGACAGAGAAAGAAAGAGGGAGAGAGGGGGAGAGAGGGAAGGAAAGAGAGAGGGAGGGAGGGAGGGAAGAAGAACAAGGGAGAAAGAGGAGAAGAGAGGGAGAAGGAAAGAGAGAAATTATTTTCTTGAGCTTGATACAATCAACCCAGTGTTTTCATCCATACCATCTATGGGACGTTATCTCTATTCCTTTTGTCATAGAGGACCTCCTCTGTGACAGTGGTGAAGACTTTTGGAGGACACATATGTGCCCTTCTTTTATGACTTACTTGATATTACTTATTGGAGACCACTAAACAAAATTCTTTCTGCTGCTCCATTTTTCAAGGCACGGGGTCCATCCTGAGACATTCAAGGATGTCTTTTGGAGGGGAACCTTTAGGTGACTCTTTGCACTATATAATTAAGTGCTTTCTTAACATCAGCAATCCAAAGGCTCCTAAATAGTACCATACATAATGCTGAATCTGGAGTAAGAAAGACTCAAGTTCAAATCAAGCCTCAGAAACTTACTACTTATTGTGATTCTAGACAAGTCAGTTCACTTCTGTCTGCCTCAGTGCCCTCAGGTGTAAAACAGGATCAATGACAACTCCTACTTCTCAGGGTGATCATAAGGATAAAATATTACATTTATAATCATTTTGCAAAAGTTAAAACATTGTCTATGTAAGTGCCCACCACTCTTTATATCATTCATGTTATTGTTATTCTCAACAAACAAAAGAGCATTGCTTATTTTCATATTCCAGGCAATTGACTATAAAGACATGATCTCCTATAGAATAGTGAGTGAGAAAATCTGTCTGTTCCTTTCTCAGTCTTCGTCAAAGTTGACTCAAATGTCTGCATAGTTGTGGAGAAGAACATAGGCATATGGGTTGGTAGTTATTAATATTTCCTTTGTTAACTTTTTTTTTAATCACAAAATCATCCTATTTTCCTTCTCACGCTTTTGGTAGACTCCTCTTTAAGGCTTAATGCCTTGACGACCTTAAGAGTATGCTTCCTCCATTAAGGACCTCCACTTTGACTACTTGGGTTAGTCATTCTACTTTTCTCACTTGTACTATATTTAACACATTTACTATTTCCTCTCCAACCATCCTGTCTTTTGTATTGCCACTGAACTTCAATGACTCTGGAAGAAAGAATGCAGCTTTGTACAACTCTGCCTCACTTAAATCTAATTCTGCATGAGTTAAAAGACATCACCAGGAATGTCATTTTGACCCTCTTCCAAGGACAAAAGACAACAACCAACAATTTCCTCACAAAGCACACTGGGGCCTGTGATGTTCAAATCAAGAAATAATGTTTATTGATGCATATTTATGATGTTTCTATTTTTCCCTCCATTTGTTCTCTCCAATTTCATCCGTAAATACTTTTTCTTTCTTGAATATTTTTTTGGTGGAGTTACCTTATATCTTCCACTACTTTTGACTACTTCATGAGAGATAGAGTTCATTTTTCTTGAAGAATGAAATTTTCTCTTGGTTGTGAATGTAACAATAATAAACAATGGCAATATGTCTACAGGCAAATAAAATGATGATGTAATTATTCTATTTGCATCCCTTTCTGTACTTATTTTCTTTTGTGCATTTTGAACCTTTAAAAAATATATATCAACATCCTCTAATCAATTAACCTTCTTCCTAACAGAAAGTCTAACAGAAAGCAAATATGTATGGTTAAGCAAAATGTTCCAGTACATTAGGAAAGTCCTAAAAAAATGACTCATTTTACACCTCTACTTATTAACTGATGGATTGATTGTTAAAAAATCGATCAACCAGTTCCTGATACTTTTTAGGATTTTCTTGGCAAAGATACTAGAGAGGTTTGCTATTTCTTTCTCTAGATGATTTGCTGAGGAAACTGAGGCAAACAGGGTTAAGTGATTTACCCAGGGTCAGGTCTATCTGATTTCAGGCTCAGCACTCTATCCATTTCATACCCTAGCTGCCAATTCAACAGTTAACAAATATTTAAAGAATTTATACAAATATTTATTAAGTTCCTAATTCGTGCCCTTACTATGCTAGGCACTGGGACAAAAATACAAAAAAAATGAAGCAATCTCTGCTTACAGTGAGCTCATATCCTAATTGAGGATATAACAAGTATTTATAAAAATAAATACAACAATTGAGAAATAACTCAAAAACTTTGGTATATGAATTACCTAAAATGATATTGTGCTCTTATAAAATTCATGAAGAGACAGTTTCAGAAAAATCCACAAAGACTTGTATGAACTGATTCAGATTGAAGAGGGAAGAACAAAGAGAAAGTGTATAATATCATCAATATTCTAAAAATGAACAATTTTGAGAGATGTAAGAATTCTAATCGATGCAATGGTCAACGATCATTCCAGAGAACTAAGAATATTTCCATCATGAGAGAGGGAGATGATGACTAATATTTAGAATAGAACATTTGTGAGAAACAGGAGGCCAGTTTAGCTGAACTGCAGAGTAAGGGAAGGGACATAATGTCCAATGAGATTAAAAAATACGCTGGGGCCAGAGGGGGTAGGACTTTAATAAATAAGCAGAATAACTTGTACTTAATTTTGAAGTTGGCTGAGTCGGGAAATAACATGGTCAAATTCACAGTTAAGGAAAATTATTTTGGTAGCAGTATTTAGGTTGACTTGGAGTAGTGAGACTTGAGGCATAGAGACCAGTTAGGAGGCTGCAACTAAATCTAGATGAGAGGTGATGAGGGTCTGAACTAAGGTCATATGTGAATGAATGTCATGAGTTAGATGTAAGCAAAATGATGAAAGTAAAAATGACAAGATCTGTCAACTACTTAGCTGTGTAGGGAGGGAGATTATGTAGTCTAGGATAATTCTGAAATTTTCAACTGAGGAGACAAGAAAATTGATGGTACATTTGATCAATAAATTTGGAAGCGGGGGCTTTCTTCATTTGGGAGTTCCCTGTATCAGTGAAATGAAAGGACTAGTCCCTATATCCTATGAATGCTGCTAATAAACTATAATCATATGCCAAGAGCATGATATCCCACCACCTTCCTACATAAGACTTTACGACAAATTTAGATCCATAATCACTAAAATTAGTTTGGGAAACTAATGGGAAAAACCAAGTGGATGAGAAGTCATTAGATGGATGGCACAAAGAGTTGTGAGGCTATCCTCAGGGAGATATTTGATCAGAAAGGGCTGTTCAAGTAGGAAGAGGGAGGGATAAATGATGGACCATTTGCATTCTCTTTTGGCACCTATTCAAAATCAAGAAAATTCAAGGAGGACTTGAGAATATTCTCCTCTTCCCCCAGAGGATTTATAGGAAATCTATAGGAAAATGTAAGCAAAGATTCTACAGTATTAGGGAGTAATTAGGGAGTGTTATGATTTTTGTTACAGGATGAAATCTAGATATCAAGGAGATCATAGATCCATTAAAGCACAACTCTCTCACACATACTCACACACAACTCCCTATACACTAATATATGTATATAAACCCACATATATAAATATAACCATTTATATTTACATGTATATGTACATTTTGTGAATACAAAGAACCAAAACTTTTTTTTCTATCTATGCTCAAAGATCTATATATTTAATGTTTTACAGGAAAAAAAGATGATAAAAACTTTTACTATTTGATTTTTCTAAAAGAAATATTGAGGGCCATGTAGGTTGTTCAGTAGACAGAGATCCAGGTCTGGAATCAAGAAGATCTGGATTCAAAACTGGCCTCAGACATTTCCTAACTGTGTGACCCTGGACAAGTCACTTCACCCAAAAAGTCTAGCCTTAACCATTCTTCTGCTTTGGAACCAATACACAGTTCTGATTCTAAGACAGAATGAAGTTTTTTTTTAAATAAAAGAAATATTGAATATTTTCCAAATTTAATATCAAAGTCATTCAAAATATATTTCTCATAACAAAAGGTGCATTGGTAAATGTTTAACAACTGACTCTGAAAACGCACAACACATTTTTAAATTTAATCTGTTATTAACATTTTTCAATCATTTTCTAAAGATCAAACAACATAATAAATTAAGCCATGATTTGCAGTGTTTATTGGTCTCCGAGGTATAGGTGTTCACAGTGAAAATTTAACAAACAGCTCTTTTGAGTCAGTTTAAGTTGGCGCCAGTATACACCCTGCTCATAACCCACATCAAAAATAGCCAAAGGTTCAATAATAAGCAATATTGGCTGCTCTTAAGAGACCTCTATATTTAATAGCAACACGAGACAATATTCATGACATCCTGTGTTCTAGATTCAGTCCAGAAGAGTCAATTTTGAAAGGAAGCTTCATAGCTAATGTCTACGGGCTAGTCTGAACAGCATCCCACCAAGCATTCTACATTTAGGGAAAACAGCAAACCCCACAAACTAGTATGGCTATGAAATGGAAAGCTACAAGTCAGAATCTATAAATATATGATAGTAGTCTAATACCTGGACATTCATTGTCAAACGGCAAAGCATCCTGTATGATCGAGATCACTCTCTGCCATCTTATTATAAGGACCACTTTTAAACATCACAGGATTCTACAGAGCCCTCTTTCAGAGAGTGACACCAACAGTATGACTCTGTGGTTAGGGACTGGACCGGAGGTTTCATTGATATAGGGTACTTCCACATGAGGAAACTCCCGCTGCCAAGGCAAGTCAGTGCCTAGAGTACAGAGAAATTAAGTGACTTACCCTGACTGTGTAGTTAAGTGAATTAACCTTCAGAAGCAGAACTTGAAACTGGGTCCTCCTTGTTCCAACATCAGGCATCTCTCCATTAAATCATAGCTGCCTCTCTAAGAGTTGCCTGGGAAAATGGAAGTATGGGTAGGGATCGAACAAAACTACTGTATATTCAGTAACACTTTAAAAAAAAAAAACTTCTACCTTCTGCCTGAGAATCAATATTATGCATTGGTTCCAAAATAAAAGAGTGGTAAGGGCTAGACAGTAGGGTTTAAGTGACTTGCCCAGGGTCATATAGGTAGGAAGTGTCTGAAGTCACATTTGAACCCAGGATCTCCCATGTCTAGACCTGGCTCTGAATCCACTAAGCCACCTAGATGTCCCCTTTAGTAACACTTTTAAGTAGTCTATACAATGAAATATTATATTATGTTATGTTATATCATATCATATATTGTTATATCATAGTATACTGTATTATGCCATACTATATTATATTATGTTGTGTTATATTACATTACATTATATTATATATTAATTAATATAATAATATAAAGATATTATATAATATATAAAGATATTATATCATCATATTATATTACACCATATTTTATTATGCTATAGTATATTCTATTCTACTATATCATATATTATATAACATTATATAATACACATTGTACTGTATTATTAAATGAATCTCTACATTATTAATCTCAATAATATGAAATATATGAAAGAATAAAAACATATAGAGAGCAGACATTTTATAGTCACTCTATAGACAGTATACACAGATTTGTAGATGTGCATATGGATTTTCAGGGGTATACGTTTGGCAGATTGGGAACCACTGGTCCATATCAAACAGGAGCATGTCCTGCTTGAATGCGCTGCTTCAGTACTTAATGGAATGACGATTTCATCAGTCAGTAATCCATCCACTGACACTGACTATCACCCTTCCATCACTGGGTAGACAGTCTCAGAGAGTTTCTCTGACTAAAAATATTATCACCTTATAGGCAAGCTAGCAATGAGTCTCTTCAAGTGTAACTAAGCTGGTCCTCAGATGACAGGCAAAAAGTTGATCCCCAGCCCTACCTCAACATCTTCCTAGGTTGATAGGAGGTATGGGAATTTATGTTTCATTGACATAGACTAAGAGATCCCAGAGAGGTCTCCACTATACAATGAAGCATCAGTAGAATCCTTGAACTTGAACTTGGTTGCTATGTATGTAAATCAGCAGAGTAGATTTAGTGTAGGACAGTGATTCTTATTGCATAGCCTGAGGACCCTTAAGGGTGACATATAATTATTGAAAAGGGTCTATGAATCTATATGTGGGCAAAATATTGCCTTGTTGGGTTCTTTTCAGCTCCAACAAAATATTCCATGAGAATTGTGTTGTGTTGTGTTGTGGTTCTTGTTTTAGATCTGTGAGTTCATTTATGTAGGGAATTTTCAGTATAGAAACTCTCTTTGCCAGTGCAGACCAGAAACACTTTTACAAATTGTAGCCTTAGAGATTTGGCTGGGACATGAAAGACTCTGTGACTTGCTGATATTCATATGGCTAGGAAAACAGGATTTGAACTCATGTGCTCCTGTATCTGAGATTGGCTCTCTATTCACTTCACCATTCTCTTTGTCTTAAAGCACAACTCAGGATAATAAATAAACAATCACACCTTCTGCAGTCTGTAAAACTAATGGTCAGACATCCAAATATTATTTTGATGATACTTATTAATAAAATACAGTATTCATTTAAACATGTTATTGAGTTCATAGTAACACTGTCACTTGCTGTGGGGTGGGCCAGCCTCCCACAGGGGATGGGGTCTCGGAGGTGGGACAGTGTTGATGGGATGATGGATGGGACACAGCTTTTGCAATCAACCCACAGCACAGGTTTCACAGGATAAACTGCTCCACCTTGGCTGAGACCTGGCTTTATTTTATGCCCTCATGATCACACATCTATTTGGCACACAGTTTCATCCTCAACATACATGTTTCCATAGAATCTAACAACAGACAGGAAGCCTAGGGAGATAGTAAATAAAACATTGTTCCTAAGACCCAGATATAGGTTGGGGAATTCAGAGCACAGATTTGCCAGAAGTTTTTATGTGTAGACAAGAGGGTCCTATCTAAGTGGGTATATAAGAATCCTTAGGCTTAATTTTGTAAGTGGGCTCCTCTGTTATATCCTAGGGGGATAGAGTGGGACATCTGTATTAACCCTGCAAGCATGTTGCTCTCCTCTATTTTTCCTGGGACTAAGTAAGAATAATAATCATATCAATTCCAATAAGGGGATATTAATAAGGAAAATCACTTGGGGGGGTTTCAGTGGATATTTCCATCCTTCCTGGGGGCTGCTTTGCAACCCCCAGTTTCCAAGTGGACCATGTCAAACAGCATGGTCTTTGATGTCTCCCAGTAGTCACTAAATACTTTTTCAATCAATGGAAACTAATAGAAAAATAATGAGCATGAAAGTGTCTGAATTTTTTTGTTTTGGTTAAAAAAGAAAATATTCCATAATATTGACAACCAGTGATAAAGACTTATCTTCCTTCTCCTACAATTTAAAAACTCAACATAAACCCATAACAAAACAGATTGTACTAGGGAAATACCCAATTTTAAATAATATATTAATTTCATCCCAATAATAAAACTTTATATATAAGAATAAAAGTAGACTCTATAATTTGGAAAGCCCAAGGACCACTTCGGATATGAGTATATATAATAGATACCACTTGGTATCTGTTAATGAAGGTACAACCTTAGCAGAAATGTCATACATATAGGTTAAATTTAAACAAGTTTAATCTATTACTCAAAGTCATCATACAGATAATAAGGGTGGGGGTGGATTGTGAGAACAGGTGCTCCTGACTATAGTCCTAGAACTTAGCAAGAGAAATGTAGGGATTTCTCCATTGACATTTTCCTTTTCTCTCCAATTACAAGTAATATCTGAATTAACTGATATTATAATATTTACTACTTGGCCTCAACCTTTACTAATGTATCTAAGTGATATCATACTTATCTGTGGACAAATACTATCGCCTTAGCCTAAATTGTAAGCTTCTCAAGGGCAGAAAGCCAGATCTTATTAGCTTTGTAGATTACAATACAACAAATGGAACTAATAAATGTGCACCTGTACAATGGGGAGAAGATAACCTGTATTACCCACACCACAGAGGACTGAATAAAAGAATATTGTAACGTCATAAATCCAGAGGTGGAAGAGAACTTAGAGGTCACTTAGTCTACCCCCCCCCCCGTTTTTAATAGATGATGAAACTGGGGTTGAAGAGCTGAAGTGATTTGCCTGAGTTCATAAGAATAGAAGGTATCAGAAGAGAGGAATTGAGTCACAGTCCTTCAGCTCCAGAGGACTCTTTTCACAAATATAAAGTGTTTTAAAAATGGCAATTTTCATCATCATCATCATCATCATCATCATCATCATCATCATCATCATTTCTTCCAGTATCATCATTATAATAGGCAGCTATTTCAATGTTTCTTAAATAAATGAATATATCCACTTACACAGGACATAGAGAAGCACTATGTATACATTACACATACATACATAATTATATGGAAGAGAAAATTAATAGCTGCTTCATAATAATGACAATTAGCCTTTGTGTAGCCCCTCAAGTTTTACATGTTCTATCTTAGTAGATCCCAACAGCAACCCTTTGAGGGAAGTGCTATTATTAATTCATTTTACAGATGAGGCAACTGAGACAAGTCAAATGACCTATTTAGGGTCTCATGACGTGTCAGAGTCAGTCATTCACATTCAGATTTTCCTGACTCCCAGGTTAGAGCTCTACCAAGCTGCCTAATATTTAGGGCAATTGTGCTAAAGTCATCATCTGTAAGGATCCTTTCCCTCTCTTCCCAGAGGGCAGTCTTTAATATTTAGGTAATGCTAGATGTATAGTGTATATTACGATCTCTACATTTTCTGCTTCCCCATTAGAGTATGCCTCATTGCGGCTGTTTTTACTTTTTCAGAGTATCCCTCAAGTTTGTTTATCACCGTTTCTGGCATATAGTAAGATTTCTAATGAATGCTAGCTGATTAATTGACTGATTCCAATAATTTTACAAGATTCAGAAAAGTCTCCCTCTTTTCCCTTGGGATCCTTGGCTACAGGCATGTTCTCTTTATTCCAGCAAGTTTCTCCATGTTTGTATTGTCAACCTCTGTGTACATCCAGTTTCACAAAGCTTTTAGCATTAGCTCATGAAGCTATTTCCCAATATGGACAGCTAGAACCCAGGACTAAGAGCTCAATAAAATGCTAAGTAAGGGCCAGAATTAGAAGAAGGCAAACAGGTTTAATGATCATCAGAACTAACCTTAAGCACACAGGACATCAAGCCATCGACTAATAGATTATGGCAGAAAACAATTTAGGGATGTTCGCCAAACTCCCTGTGTAAAAGTATTACTCCTCTAAGGGGCCATGTGTAAATTCTAAAATAGTATCCTATTACTCTTTCTCTATCCTCAGTTACAGATGTTATCTGCTAAACTGTAGTCAAAGTCTGTAAATAAATAAACCAACCAAAAAGCCCTTGGGGAAAAGTCCTTAATCTACAGCATGGCAATTTCATAGCTTGGAAAACAAATGTTTGCAAAATAAACTTTTTTTGTTGCAAAAATAACCCTAGCAAAGCAATCTTTGTTGCACCTCTGTTATGTACATTGAGTATTTGCTACCACAGAAGCAACAGGGATTCATTGAACCTGCCAAGAGCCTGGGGAAGCTCAGTTTCAATCTCAACTCACTAGTGATCTTTTAAGTTACTTTTCTGTCCCTCAATTTCCCCTCTGTTAAAAAAAAGGATATTGTATTGGAAGGGAGAGTGGGAGAAATAATACCATCCACTCCTTCCTGCCCATAGGCATGTTGTGAAGATAAAATGAAAGTTAAATATGAATCCTTCAGGAGAAAGGTGCTATATAAATCCAGTTTTCAGACTCTTCCTTTTCCTTTAAGACCCAGGTGCTGACTCCTTTATGATTCCACAGCTAAAAGTGGTGCCTGTCCTCTTACTTTCCTAGAATACTATCATACTGTAAGAAATGACAAATAGGAAAATTTGAGGGAGAAACTTGGGATATTGGGATGAACCTATGAAGAGGGACATTAGCAGTAGAAAAGACAGGAGGGGACAATGTTGATCATTTTCACACCTCTGTTTTTCTTTGTTGCAAAAAAGGATCACAAGGGTGTATGTCTATATTCCTATACATATCTTTGTATTTAGCAGTATTATAACAGGGAGAAATAATTGGTTTTAAAATGGTGTTCTTTTCAGTGAACTTTGCCCTCATTACACCTTTTCTTGTATTTACTTATCTATGTACTTGTGTGGATTGTCCTCTAGTGGAATGTGAGTTCTGTGTGGACTCAGTCTTTTTCATTGTTATCTTTGTATGTCTACTCCCAAGCAAAAAGGTGCTTGAGAGACGTTTGAATTATGACAGTGAGCATCATTTCAGGGATTCACTGTTTCCATTGAAATATTGCTTTGACACTAAAGGAAAAATAAAACCAATGCTAGGCTCTTCAGGATCAAAGCCTGATATAAGCCCTAAGAAAAGCCCCAAGCCCTCTCTAGGCTCCATCCCTGGCTGTTGACTATTTGCTGTGAACTCTGTCCTCCTGGTCAGGTTATTTTGTGAGAAGAGAGACATGTATGGACAGCTGTGTTCAGCAAATACAAAGACTTTCAAAAGGCAACACCAGATGCAGGAGGAAAATAAGATGTGCCAAAACACCTGCTTTATGGCAAAGGTGAGGAATGATGACGAGATGCTCCACCATTTTTATGATAAATAAATATTTTCTTGCACATTTTTTAAAGTTTCATGTAAAGAACTTTTCTCTCAAACATGGCACACTTACTTTCCTACTTTTCTGTGGCTTCATTTATATTTATCCTTAGGTCTTGAAATGTCTTCTCCTGTATGCTTCCCTTAACCAAATTCTACCCCAACATTGGCTTACCACTTCTAACCTGACCACCACCCACTTTCTCTGCTCCTACCCACATGATGCTTAAAATAGCAGGAGAAAATTCCACACCAGTGCTGAATGGGTCTAGTACTAATACATATCATCTGATTTTATCTGGGTCAACATTCATGACCCTTTTACTTTTCCATGACTGACACCTTATCACAGTCCCGATATCCAATCAACTCTGTCACGTTTTATTTGTGGGACTTTGGACAAGTTATCTGCCCTATTCAGACTTCATTTTCTCCATCTGTAGATTAAGGGGAGCTGGACTCGATGACCTGAGTTGCCTTCTAGTTCTAAATCTATGATTTTCTCCTCAAGCCTCTCTATCACCTCATACTTCTCTTCAGGGAACAACCTTTACCTACACTTTACAAAGAAAATTGATATCATTGACAAAGGGATCCCTCTTCTAATCAAGTTCATGTTTTAAATTAGACTCTTTTATCCTCTGGGAACTTAAATGAAGAAAAGACCTTTCTCCTTCCCAAGTCCAGAAGCTCTATTTATGCCTTTTACATAATTTCATCCTAATGTCCATCCTTTTAGGAATTTACCTCTTTGATGAACCCAACACTCTAATATCAGTCTTTATTCATTGACATCTTCTCTGCCACCTACAAACATGACCAAATATCATTCATCCTTAAGAGGCTTTGATGTGAACCTGCCATCCCCTCAAGCTATCTTCCTATAACTATCAGACCTTCCATAACTCTGCTTCTATAAATTCTGTCTATTATTGATACCTCCACTTCCTCTTATCCCCCTAATGTCTTGCTATTTGTTTCCTATTACCAACCCTCTACTGAATCTTCTTTCATCAAGGTAATGAATGATGGCTTAACTACTAAGTCCAAAGATTCTTTTCTCAATCCTCATACTTCTTGACTTCTCTGAAACATTTGCCACAAATTATGACCCTCTTTGCTTTGAACAGATTCTTGTCTTTAAATTTCATCATGCTACTTTCTTCTGCCTCTTCCTCTGCCTATCTGACCTGTCTCAAATTTCTTTTTTTTTCAAAATTCAGTGCTATGAGTATTCATGGGTATGATTATCATCTATATTCAGATAACTTTGACATATCCATCCCCCACCTTGACTCTTCTTCTGAGTTTCAATTTCACACCAAGTGCCCAACAAAAATCTCCAGTTGAATAGCCCTTATCCATTTCAAACTCAATAGTCTGAAACAGAAATTATTTTTCCTTTCTTCTTACCTTCTTTCTTTATTTCCATTAAGGTAACTGCCATCCTTTTTCTATTTACCCTAATTCACATCATCCTCAACTCTTCATAATCTGTAATCCTATATTTAATCAGCTGCCAACCCTTGTCCATTTTTCCTCTGTAACATCTTCTGAAATAGTCCACTCCTCTTCACCCAAACAATTACCACCAAAGTTCAAGTTCTTGTTACTGCTCACCTGAACATAAAATGGCTTCCTAATTGGTTTGCTTACCTCCAGTCTTTTCTCTTTCCATTGTACCAAATACATAGAAAATTGGTACTTACAAAGAAGGGGTCTGATCAAGTTATCCATTAGTCAAGAATCTGAGATGATTCCATATTGCTTTGAGGATAAAATACCTATACCTTGACTTGGAATTAAACAACTTTCACAATCTAGCTCTTCTCCGGACTGATTTCATATTATTCTCTCTTGCATCCCCTGCATTCCAGTCAAGCTGGTCCCCTTGCTGTTCCCTAATACAATACATTCATTCAATCTTCCTCTTCTATGACTTTTTTCATTATATTTTTCCTGACTACATGTAGCTACAATTTTTGTCACCCATGTGGTCCTCTCTACAATGCCCCCACTCATCCTTCTACTTTCCAAATTCTTTTTATTTTTTGAATTTTCCCATTAGAATGTAAGCCCCATGAGGACAGGGAATTATCTTTCTTTCTGCTTGCATTTGTATCACTCCAGTGGCTTATATTCAGCTTTACCTAAATCCACAATCAATTTTAGAAGAATTAGATATCTAATTTGTCCCTCCCATCTCAAACTGGAATTTATAAAGTTGTGTCTTTTGAACTCAAGTATAACACTTTGTATCTTATCTTATTAGATTTGGGCCGGTGTAATAAATTGGCAAGCTCTTTTGTGATCTTGAAACTATGTTTGGAATATGATGCTTAGTACACATTAGATGCTTAATAAGTGCTTGTTGATAGGGATAACTGGGTGGCTCAGTGGATCGAGAGTCAGGCCTAGATATTGGAGGTTCTGGGTTCAAATGTGACCTCAGACACATCCTAGCTTTGTGACCCTGGTCAAGTCACCTAACCCCAGTTGCCTAGCCCTTGGCAGTCTTCTGCCTTGGATACTTAATATCAATTTTAAGACAAAAGGTAAGTTAAAAAAAAATAAATGATTGTTGGCTGATCGGTTTGGCTTCATCCCTAGAGTCTAGCACAGTGCCAGATATTTAGTAGGTCCTTGGATAACTACTAGGTGGACAGAATTAGATATCTCCAAGTACATTATTCTCATCTAGTCTAATCTTTTTAGCACATGTATTTCTCTTCCTCTCACGTTTATCACCACTAATAAATATTTCTGAGAGTCTACTATTTGTAAGGTATGTTTTAAAACTTACTTATACATTGTTTAGTAGTTTCTATAATCATTTCCTATATATGACTCATTCGCTTAATAAGACAAGGTAGTTTTTGATGACAAGGGACTTGTTATACTTCCTTTATGATCCCTTGGGTCATAAAGGATACTACTACGCACAAAAAGACCCCTGATAAAAACTTGTTCAATTGAATTGAAACAGGATCTGAACAGAAATTTCATTTGTATGCCTAGTTGCAAATGGGACAGACAGTATATGCTACTATAGCACATGGAAAACAAAATGTGCTCTCTTCCTTTTTTTACTGACAAAGTGAAGATTATCCAGCAAAAGTGGGCATCTTCAACTTCCTCTACCGCTTTCACTGAATCTCAGAATTGGGTGGGATGTCACAGGATATCTAGTCCAACTCATACCTAACCTTTGACACTATCTCAATGTGTTCTTTTGCCCATGCTTGGAGACTACCAGTATGGGGAAAGGGGAGGTTGGAGAGTGTGTCCACCCCTTGAGGCATCACATTCCACTGTAACACAACTATAATTATTAGGAAGCTAATGATTCTCACCTCTGGCAACAAGCAGAATAAGGCTTTTCCACAGAATTGCTATTTGAATACTTAAAGAGGACTATTATGTCTCATCTAATTCTTATCTTATCTAAGCAGCATAAAACTAATTGTTTCAGCTGAATTTTGGCTATCACCTCCCTCAGGTCTCTCACCAACCTGGTCATCCTGTTCTGGATGCCTCCATTTTGGCTATTTCCTTTCAAAAATATGGTAACGAGAATTGAGCTTTTCTGGTGGCTGTATTACTCCAGTGACTCATATTGAATTTCACTCACAACCCACAATCATTTTCAGAAGAATTGCATATCCAGTCACACCTCCCCTAACTGAAACTTATAAAGTCATGTTTTTGAACTCAAGCACAAGACTTTTTCATATATTACTACAGTTTTAAAAAATTAGATTCAGACCAGTGTTCTAAATTGGCAAACTCTTTGGGGTTCTTGGATTTTGAAACTACAATCCATAAATTATAATCTCCCAGTTTCATGCTACTTGGAAACTTTATACATGCCTCCTGTGACATCCAAATCAGTCATGAAGTTGTTGAGCAGCATAGAACCAGGGACCAATCTCTGGAGGACGACCTTAGAGATCTCCTTCAAAGTTGACTTTGGATCATACCAAATTATTTTTGTGTCACACCATTCAAGTCGTTCTACTAAACCCATCTGCACTACTATCTAGTCCTCGCAGCTGGCTTTTCTGTGAGAATATCGTGAAAAAAATTGCTTCACTAAAATAAAAACATATATATCTACTCCATAGCCCTGATTTGACAAAAGTCAGATACATTGTCAAATTGTAAATGAAGTTATTCTTAATTACTATACATGACCTTTTCTTGATCTAGCCATGTTGAGTTCTGATTACTAATTTCCTTTCTACAGTTTTACAAGGTATGTATTGAATAATGTGTTCTAGAATTTTGCCAAGAGAAGTAGTCAACTTCACCAGCTTAGAGATAGCACATTCCTCCCCCCTTTCTCTCTCTTTCTCCTTCCCTTTGTCCTTTTTCTCTCTTTCTCTTTCTTTCCTTTTCTTTCTTCATCTATTTTCTTTCTTTCTTTCTTTCCCTTTTTCTTTCTTTCTCTTTCTTTCTTTCTTTCTTTCTTTCTTTCTTTCTTTCTTTCTTTCTTTCTTTCTTTCTTTCTTTCTTTCTTTCTTTCTTTCTTTCTTTCTCCATCCCTTTCTTCCTGTTCCTATCATAAGCCTTTACCCATCTTTCAAATAGTAGTACTTTTCTTGTTCTCCATAAACTTCAAAGATTATTGCAATCAATTGACTGAAATGGATGACTCTTGCAGGACTACCTTGTGAAACAGTTTATCCAGAATTGATGACTTGAATTCATTGACAGTAGCTTACCATCATCCTTGCAAACTCCTTGTTAACCATTTTTATTTTCTCTATTCCCATTTAAAGATCATTCTCCCTGGAAGAGTAAACAGAAGCAATATATGAGTCAAATAAAGAAGTTCTTATTAAGAGCTCACTATTTGCAGGCCCCATGCTAAGCACTGGGGATACAAATATGAGCAGAAAACATTTCCTACCACCAAGGAGCTAGCCTTCTAATGGAGAAAGAAAGCACACAAAAGAGAACTGAAAACCAGGGTAACAGGGAGACCTGTTATGGGAACATGATGGCAAAAACCAGAGAATAATGGATGACAAGTCGAAGTCTTTCTATAAAATGGAGGAGGTGGGGGAAAATTCATGAATGGAAGAAAGGGGCTTCTAGAGAGGTGGGGAAGCCAGCTAAAAGATAGTGACACAGTACAGAAATTTTGTAGTTCAGCCTTTGCAGCAAATGTTTTAGGATCATAAGACAATAGATATAGTGATAGAAAAGAACATAGAGGTAAGCCAACCCTGCCTTTTAACAGAAGAGAAAACTGGGGACTAGAAAAGTTAAATAACTTTCATGAGGTGACATGGTTTCTAAGTCCTTAGGATTTGAACTCATGTCCCATCATCTGTTAAACACTTTTTCAGCTGCTCCATGTTGCTTTCTTCTCCCATTATCATAGCATAATTATGTGGCAGGCTCATGATCTCTGAATTTCTCATTTAATTATTACTTTAATTGTGTATTCTGTAGTATTCACCCATGGCATTATTGTTACCTTTTCTACCTCCATTGATCCTCATCCAAACACTCTCAACCATGCATCTCCACTTTAGTTTTGGAATGCCCTCGCATAAGTAATCATCTTACTCTGAAATGTCACTCCATTGCCCCCCTATTTTACTCTTCATCCTTTTTTATGAAATATATAGAAAGTCATGTTTTTGCTATCCCAAAGCAATACTGAGAAGAGCAATTTTACCTCTTTGGATTGGAGTTTATAGTTTACCTTCTCTACTAGCTAAATTTTAAAAACATTATTATTTATTCTGATCCTAAACACCAAATAAAATAAATATTTCTATAAACATACTAGAACAGAAAAAAAAAATTTTCCTAGTCATCCAGGCTTGCAACCTAAGTGTCATCCTTGACTTCTCAACTTTTCCTCATTCCCCTTATCCTATCATTTACCAGATCTCAATTCTACCTTCATGACATGACTTACACATACCCCTTCTGACCTGGATTTCTCCATCCTCATCTAGGCTGATGGTGATATGACCAGAAATTTTTCTCACTTCCCACGAATGAAGACAGTCAGTTGAAGATGTAGTGACCCAGATAAAACATGGAATCATTTCAATCTCTGTCACCATATCTATATCACAAAACACTTCCATACATAGAGAGAGAGACTAAAATTATCATTTTGTAGAGTGGGAAGTTTCTTGCACCTGGGAGATCAGGCAAATCCTGTTGTAGAAGGCAGAGGCTGAGCTGAGCCTTGATGGATATTAAGTGTTCTAAGAGGCAGAGTTACAGAGAATAGCCAGTGAAAAGGAATAGAGAGAAGAAATAATAGTACTAATTATGAGGATAAGCAAGAACATCAGTTTGATTGGACCATAAAAGGCATGAAAGGGAGTATTGTGAAATAAATTTCTGTTGGTAGGTTGGGAGTCAATTGTGAAGCATTACAAATGGCAAACAGGAATGTACCCTTTGATCCCGGGGCCACAAAGATGAGGAACCATTAGAATTTACTTAAAAAGGGAATGACAAGTTTAGATTTTTATTTTAGGAAACCCACTCTGGCAATTATATGAATGGATTGGAGTAGGGAGAGATTTGAAAAAAGGAAGCCAATAGAAATTCTTTTGCAATAGTCTAAAGGAGAGGTTATGGGCTTCTGAATTGGGGCAGTGGTTTGTGGGTAGAGGAAAAATGGAGCAAATGGGTACAAAACTAAAAGTATAAATGAACGATATGGAGAAGGTAAAATTATGCCAATGTGAAGCTGACATGAAGACCAGGGAACCAGCCAATCAGCTTTTTGAGACAATTATATTAATAAAAATCAGAATTTCTATAAAGCAAAATCAAAATATAAAAAAGGATTAAAAACTGAGAAATCCTATTCAAAATGACTACAACACAGACAAACACAACATCTAGTAGTTAATCTACCAAGGCACAGTCAAAAAAAAGAATAAATAAAAAAAATTGTACAATACATACTTAAAGCAAACCCTATGTTATTTACTCAAAATATATTTAAAAAGTGAGATAGCTCTTTTTTGGAAGGAACTCACATTTTAATTTGGGTGATAGCATATATAGGAGGATTCATATATAGGGCAGGTTAAAGGACCCAGAATTTTGAAAGTTGCAGCTGCTCTGAAGATGGCCAAGCAGAGGCATTTTTAGAGTGTACTAGAACTCAGAAAACCTATATGAATGCAATTACAAAGCACTTTTTAAAGAAATAAAGAATGATATAAATAATTGGGAACATATTCACTGTTCATGGTAAACTGTGGTAATATAATAAAAATGACCATGCTGCCTAAATTAATTTCCAGATTTGGTACTATGCCAATTAAACTACCAAGGGGTTACTTTGTAGAACTAGACAAAATAATAACAGAATTCATTTGAAGGAACAAAAGGTCAGGAGTCTCATGGGAAATCACGAAAGAAAGTAGGAATGAAGGGGGAATAGCACTTCTAGCCCTCAAATTATATTTCAAGGTAATAATCATCAAAAACTATTTGGTACTTTTTTTGAGGGGAGGGAAAGGACTAGACCTGTGATTTCCTCTGTGTTCAAAACTGTTAAAATTTTCAAAAATGTAGGCTAATGGAAAAGACAAGATAAGGAAAAAAATAAAAATAATGCAACTCACAAACACAAAGCTCTATATACCCAAGAATGCAAACTATAAGGGTAAAGAATTTATATTTGGCAAGAAACTTTGAGGGGAAAAAAACCTGGAAGGAATTTGTAAAAATAGAAGTGGACTATCATCTAACATGATATAAAACAAATAAGTTCCAAATGGATACTTGACAAATATAAAATGTCTTACATTTTTTAAATGGAAGAAATGATACCTTTCACAATTCTAGATGGGACAAGAATTCTTAAACAAGAGACAGGAAATCACAAAAGATAAAATATATCATTTAAATTATACAAAATTGAAAAGCTTTTATGCAAACAAAATCAATGTAGAAGGATAGGAAATGGAAATATTTACATTAAATATCTCTGTTAAGAGTCTGGTATTCAACATATAAAGGGAAATTTATAAATATGTAGTACCCCAATAAATCCCCCAGTTACATAAGTGGTCAAACAATATGAATAATATTAAGGAAAGAAAGACAAGCTCTTAAGCACCGTAAAAGAAGATTGCTCCAAATCACCAATATAAAAAGAACTGCAAATAAAAACAATGAAGAGGTTTCATTTTTTCACTCAACAAATAGGCAAATATGGCCAAAAAATGGAAAGAATCAATGTTTGCAGATATACAGAAAGACAAGCTCACTGATATACTATTGGTGGAGTTATGGATTTGCTCAACTGTTATGGGAAACAATTCTGAATTGGGAAGAACATCACTAAAATGTCTGCGTTATTTGACCTAAAGATACCAAGATTGCTAAGAATCATCTCCCAAGAACTTCAGAGACATAATGCATGTTAATACATACTAAAATATTCATTTTAATAATTTTTGGTGGCAAAGAACTTTAAAAACAAATGGGGGGCATTAATCGTGTAATTACTAAAGAACTTTTGGTATCTGAATTTAATAAAATATTGTTATGCCATGAGAAATGATTAATATGAAGATTTGGGGGAGACATAGTCATGATTCAAAAGGAAAGAAAAATAAAATGAAAGTGAATCCTATGTAATTAAAATGACCAAAGTCCTGAGGAAATCCTCCTTTCTCTCTTCACTTTCAGAAGAAGGGAACTATGGACATCAAATGGAATTTGTACTGTCAGACATAGTTGATGTATGGATTTGGTTTTTCTGATTTTTTTATTTAATGTTTGTTATAAGATAAGACTGATTAATAGGGAAGAGGAAAGGACATATCTGTAAATAAATGTCATATAGATGTAAAAGACACCAATAAAACAAACAAAATTGTATTCATAATGAAAAGAAACTATGATACTTAATTTAAGAGGAATGAGTATGTGTTTTTGAAGGCAATGTCAACAAAGTATAAAGGCTAACAGGTCATATGAAACTGGAAAGGCATCCAGTTCAGACATGGTAATAATTTTCACACGTCTTTCATCTGATGATTAGCCTGGCTAAATTTAGAGAAACTTATAACCAGAAGGTTGGGAATCAGATGATGAATTTCATTTATCTATCTAGAAATCAAGTGTTGAAGCCAGTGAATCACGTAGTCATATTTATTTAAATCATGCAATGCACTTTATCTGCTTTGTTTATTAAAGCAAAGTTGATAATAACTGATGTCTTTTCTTTCTTTTTGTCTTCCCTCTTTCCCTGCTTCTTTCCTTCCTTCCTTCCTTCCTCCCTCCCTCCCTCCCTTCTTTCTTTCTTTCTTTCTTTCTTTCTTTCTTTCTTTCTTTCTTTCTTTCTTTCTTTCTTTCTTTCTTTCTTTCTTTCTTTCTTTCTTTCTTTCTTTCTTTCTTTCTTTCTTTCTTTCTTTCTTTCTTTCTTTCTTTCTTTCTTTCTTTCTTTCTTTCTTTCTTTCTTTCTTTCTTTCCTTCTTTTTCTTTCTTTCTCTCTCACAGGAAAGAAAGACTTAATGTTCTTGGAAATAGACTGTCTTTTTTCAGAGAAACACTCTATGTATAGAAAAGCTCAAACCCTTTAGGCTGACCATTTGGAGATAAATTAATTGGTCAGAGGCTATCTATGAAACAAAAATAACAAATGGTCCTTATTGTTTTATGGCCTCTGTCAGTTCTTCAGTGGTTGTGACAGAGTTGAGAAAATGGGGTCAGAAGATATTAAAAATAATTTTTGACCTTCTACAAATGTTCACTTTATTGTTGTTGTCATATCTTATTAGTCATATCTAATTCTTCATGATACTATTTGGGGTTTTCATTGCAAAAGATACTGGAGTGTTTTACCATTTCCTTCTCTAGTTCATTTTATAAATGAGGAAATTGAGGCAAATAGGTTAAGTAAATTCCCCAGGGTCACATAGCTAGCGAATGTCTGACTGGATTTGAACTCAGATTCTCTTGACTCTGAGACTGTTGATGAATATCTGAACTGGATTTGAACTCATGTCCAGGGTAGGCATTCTATCCATTGTACTGTCATATGACACTATTCATATGCTAGCTGTTAGAACATTGTCAAAACAACAAGTAGGTAGGCATTCTACTAGAGGAACTAAGTCCTATCTTGGCACTCTGGCTATTAAGGAATACAAAATATAAAAGGAAGTTTTACCACCAAAGACTCAGGTTGTCACTGAAGAAACAAATAGAAAGATCTGGCACATTGAGTTTTTCCATGTATCCAAAGGCAACAAGAAGCTTTTTCATGGGATTTTTAGTCATGTCATATTGCTGTGCTCATGATAAATATTTGGAAAAAGACCATCATGAAAATAATTGCAGTTTATGTGCCAACATCTGTTGCAGAGGATAAAAGGGCAGGGAACAACCTCAAACTATGCACCAAATTAAATCCAGATACACTTTTACATTTGGTAACTTCAGTGTAGATGTGGGCACAGACAAGGATGGCAAAAAGAAAATACGTTGGCACATATAGATCAGAAGTGAGAAATGACTGGAACCAAAGACTCATAGCCTGTAGCAAACCCTTTCACTTATGTACCATTAAATTTTGAGTAAAGAATGATAAGGTGCTGAGCATATAGCGAACAACAAATCACATAAAAAATAAAATTGACTTTAATAGACAAGAAATTACGCATTAGTTAAATTCAAGTCATTCCTGAATCAACTGTCTGTATAAAGTCCTGGAACTTACTTTTTTAGAGAAAAATCAAAATGAATACAAAATTGAGGAAAGATCAAAAGTAGAAAAATAATATGACACATGAAGAAAATAACTGTTTTCAAATATTCATTTGAGTTATTGATAAAAATGAGAAGTGAATTAGAAAAAGGGCATAAACATGAAATATAATAATCTCATATAGACATTAAACATAAATCAATCATTTACTATAAGGAGTTCAAAAAGACATTGAAATTGCTTATATTTAGGTAACCCTCCACCTATTTATGGGAATTAAGGACAATAGCAGTTGAAAATATCAGTTATTTTTATTTATTTTTGAACCCTTGCCTTCTGTCTTAGAATCAATATTTGGTTTTGGTTCCAAGGCAGAAGAGCAGTAAGAGTAACGCAACTTGCCCAGGATCACACAGCTGGGAAGTGTCTGAGGCCAGATTTGAACCTAGGACCTCCCATCTCTAAGCCTGGCTCTCAAACCACTGAGCTACCCAACTGCCTTCCCTCATCAATTTTTTTTTAATACTATACTTATGTTGTAGCACTATTGTGGCAGAATTGTGAGGAAAGGGTCAGAAATTCCAACAGAGGTTTGTGGTTTGTATGTGTGTGTGTAAGTAGGCATATATACATACATTTACACATTTTATATATGTTCTTTTTAACTTTATATTTTAACATACACACATTTTACATACATATGTATGCATGTAGGTATGTATAGTATTCATCTCCCAAATTGAATGTAAGCTCCTTGAAAGAAGGGATTGCTTTATTTTTGTACCTATGTCCTAGTGCCTAACACATTGTATAGAATCTTAATAAATATTTGTTGATTGCATAATTGGAATTACACATTGATGAAATGTTAAATCCATTGGTGCATTGGAGTATAACAGTGCAAATGTAGGAATAATTGGAAATTAAATAGACAGTACATGCAAGCATCAGTGTTCACCTAGTAAAAGCTTCTTGAACTGTAGAGTGTGGTCTATGGGGGAAATCAGACTCACAAAGTGATGGTCAGTATTGCATTGGTCAAAATGAATACCCAAAGAACATTTTAATGTGAATTAGAGAAGGATTCATGCCAATTTTAGAAATTGACTAACATTTTGGAAGATTAGAAAGTTTGAAGTTTTTTTATATTTAAAAAAAGAGCAATTCTTGAGTGTCTTTTGAGATTTCTATGTTATTTTGAAAAAACAGAACTTCTGAGCAGACAGTGAGTGATTTCCATCTGCTATGGAGTGATATTTGTCAGTGCCATGGACAAAATCATTTTCATTTCCATAGTGGTCTTAGGCAGAGGACCAACGCCATTTACAATTACATACTTTGAGGGCTGCTCTGGAAGCAGGAAAGACAGTCAGGTGGCCCTAGTTAGAGCACTGGCTTGGGGGTCAGGAAGACTATTCTTCTCAAGTTCAAATCTGCCTTCAGATACTCCCTATGTGACTCTGAGAAAATCACTTTATTCTGCTTGCCTCAGTTGTCTTATCTGTAAAATGAGCTAGAGAAGGAAATAGCAAGCCACTCAAGTATTTCTGCCAAGAAAATTCCAAATGAGGTCATGAAGTGTTGACAGGACTGAAATGACACAAGAACAACCACTGGAAGCAAAACTAGTAGTCTGTGGAGTTCTGGGATATTGCCACTATATTAGGCACTGGAAGATAAAAAGCAAAAAGAAAATAAACACTATATAAGGATAGAGAGATAGAGAGACAGACAGACAGATAGGTAGATAATTAGATGGATGGATAGATAGAAAGACAGACACAGACAGACAGACAGATAGATAAATGGAGAGATAGATGGATGGATGAATAGATAGGAAGAAAGACAGACAGACAGACAGATAGATAGATAGATAGATAGATAGATAGATAGATAGATAGATGATAGATAGATGGATGGAAGGATGGATGGATAGATAGATGAAAAGTTAACAAGTAGACAGATAAATGACTAGAAAGAGAATAAATAATGATTGATAGATAGATAGATAGATAGATAGATAGATAGATAGATAGATAGATAGATAGATATACTCAGACAAAGACAATTTGAAATATTCCTTTCCCTCAGGGTGCTTATATTAGATAGTAATACTTTGTTCTTCTACCTTATCTCCCTGCTGTAATGTAAACTACCTGACTACAATGACTATGTCTTCTATATCCTCTCATTCTTAGGACAATATTTTACACTTGGAAAATAGTCCATAAATATTTCTTGAATTGAGTTTGGGAAAATTGTTAGCTGGTATATATGTGGTTACTCAGGGTTCATAACGTGTCTTACAACTATTATCTACTTTGATCTTCAAAGCAATCCTGTGATGTCCACACTACAGATATTATTAGAACATTGAACACTCAGAAGTGCTATATACATGTAAGTTTTAATTATTGCTACTGTTTTTATTATTATTTGACAGTGTACCTTTTATAGATAATTAAGCAAAGGCTCAAAGGTTAAGTGGCTTGCTCAGAATCACAGAGCTCGTAAATGGCAGAAGAAGGTTTTGAACCCAGTTCTGTCCTGACTTCCAAGCTCTGATCTCCTTCTAACAGCTTAAGTTTTCTCTCATCCATAACATCAAAAACAAAACTCAAATGGAATATCTGATTTTGTCAGAAGTTAAGTAAATGTCAGTTAAAGGAAACAGAACTTCTGGATAAATCATCTCCCTCTTAATTTGTTCCTGCTTCCATGAACTCCTGGTCTGGGAGTCATCTACTGCCAAAGATAGCAGGCTCAACTTTAACCCCAGTGTCAATTTGCAGTGTTGGATTGTAAAAATGAGGGTAGCTGTGGGTTAGGTCACTGGAGAATTTGTTCTTCCTCATTCCAAAGGCAACATGAATTCTTCTTCTGCCATTACTAGTAACATCCTGTTCGGTAGCACCAGCCCCTTTCCTCCTTCTCTTGGAAATGCTCCTGACAACTGTGCCCAAGCTTGAGTTACCCAACAAATAACACTTTACACAATGCGTGGCACATAGTAAGCACTGAATAAATGCTTGCTGACATGAATATAACTTTCCTGGACTTGGAACAGCTCTTGTTAATTTAATTTCTATTCTATGAGACTACTGGGTATTTTTGTCTGTCCTTCCCCACCTCTTTATTTGTAGCCTAGTTAAGCTTGTCCATCATCTGACAATTACTTGGTTCTGTCTGTTTCAAGTATTCTACTTCATTCATTCTAGCTCTTACAACAATGACTGGCACATAGTAGGTGATTCATAAATGTTTATTAACTTCATTAACTCTGCTCCAAGTCTGACTCGTGTCATTTGCACTTGTATTATCAAGGGAAATCCCTAGCTCCTCTCATGATTGGACCAGAACAATGCCTGATGCCAGGTGTAGTACAAATCAGTCAATATACATTGATTAAGCACCTATCATGTGCCAGGCATTGTGCTAAGGACTGGAATAAAGTAAAAGAATCAAGGAGATTGAATAAAGCTATACTTACTGTTTGCCTTTGTGTGAAGCATGTAAAACCTGCGAGGCACAGAAATTTGAAGGATGGGAGAGACCTTTTCAAGTCCAATGAATCAATACAGAGAAGGACACTGAGGTGGCGAGATGTGAGGTCCCTTGTCCAAGATTACAGAGACAATCAGGAGCGGAGCCAGGATTATGAGTTCAGGGCTTTTTACACAATAATATCAGATTTCTCCATAGCATAAAGGCTTAGAAAGTATTTTTCTTGCCACCGCTCTGCAAGGTATACTCTGAAAGTGTTATGTGTCAGTTTACTGATGAGGAAACAGAAATTCAGAAATGAAATGACTTGTCAAGAGACACACATACACACAGCTTGTAAGTGTAGGAGCTTGGATACCAACCTAGGGCTCTCTTGATTCCAAGTCAAGTGCTTTTTCCTCCATAACTCACTCCACCCACTATTTACTAATTTAAAACAGCCAGCATATTGTACTGTGCATTTGAAACAGTTATGTTTGTGTATAAGGAATGGGTGGAATGCTTTTTCTTTGTGCCAATGAATAAAAATGTTTGTTAACAAGTACCGTTTGGTAATGATCATAAAAGTCCCATCTACCACAATTCCAAACATACTTTCTAAGAATCACCCTCTTCTTAAGCATCAACAGGAGCAGATTTCCCATGATAGCTTTAGGGACACACAGTGAGAATAGAATTGCCAATCCTGTGTAATTCTCTCTGCTGAGGGATGAGATATTTTTATTAAAGACTTGGTAATCTGGTATTTGGGCAGTTAGGTGGTGCAATGAATACAATGTTGAGCTTGGGACCCAGAAGACTCCTTACCCTGAGTTCAAATCCAGTCCCAGACACTTACAAGCTCTGTGACCATGGGCCAGTCATTTATCCCTGTTTATCTCAGTTTCCTCATCTGTAAAATGAACTGGAGAAGGAAAAGAGAAATTACTCCAAAGTCTTTGTCAAGAAAACCCCCGAAAATGGGTTACAAAGAATGAGACAGGACTGAAAATGGCTAAACAACAAAAACAACCGTCTGGAATTCATGGAGAATTATCCATTGGACAAGACAATTATTGGGATAGCATGGCTTTTCCCCTTTAAGTATCCAAATCATTTTTATTTTAACCATTTTGGGAGTCATTGCTTCTAAAAATAGATTTTTCACGTCTATTCTTAAGAAAAGTTTGCAGATTATCAATAATATGGAAATAAGTCTGGATCAATGACACATGTAAAACCCAGGGGAATTACACATCAGCTAAAGGGGGAGAGGGGAGGGAAAGAACATGAATCAAGTAACCATGGAAAAATATTCTAAATTAATTAATTAAATAAAAATTTTCGATTAAAAGAAAGAAGAACAGTTTGCAGAAAGTAACTCTACCTCTTTTTAATGACTTGGGTTTTCACTACAATTATGAATGAATATCGATAAATGGTATAGTGATTTCCAAAGAACTTATTGAAGTTTGGAGACCATTGCTGAAATAAAAGGACTAATTTTGTTCACTCCACATAGTTTTTGTCTCCATGGCAGGGGCTGTTTTTACTTTTTCATATCCCTAATATTTACACAGTGCCTGGTATATATATAGTAAGAGTCTGTTAATGTTCAGTGATTGATTGTCTATAGCAGACCCACTGAGCATTTCTAACATATTGTGAAGAAACTGGGTTATAGAATCCTAGCTTCAGAGCTAGAATGAATATTAGTTGTGATCATGCTTAATCTTATTTGACAGAAGAGTAAACTGAGGCCCAGAGAGGTTAAGTGACCATCATTACATGGTCAGCAAATGTCTGACATGGAAGGTAAATCCTGGTCTTGATTCCACTGTTCTTTCTACTACACTATGAGCTTGCTGGAGTTTAATGCCAAATAAGAATCAACAAGATTTGAGTGGCAATTCAATTGGCTTTCCTATTAGGAAAATGAATATTATATTTTTCAAGTTTAAAAAATATATATAACAGCAGCTAGGTGGATCAGTGAATAGAGAGCCAAATCTAAAGATAGGAGGTCCCCAGTTCAATTCTAGTCTCAGACACTTCCTAGCTATGTGACCCTGGGTAGGTCACTTAACCCTAATTGCCTAGTCCTTATTGCTCTTTTGCCTTAGAACTGATAATTAGTATTGATTCTAAGATGGAAAAAATGGTTTACATAGGTACATATATATATGAGAAAAATGCTAAATACATATAATAAATATATTATTTATTTACTTATTTTTATTTATATTTATTTATATATCATATTATATATTAATTAATTTTATATTATATAAATATGTAATATTTATATTATTTATTATTTAAATATTATATATTTATATAAAATATAAAAAATAAGAAAAAGAGAAAACTATTGTAATATATATTGAATACTCCAACTTTCTCTTTATCTTCATACACCCAATAATTAGCACAGTGTCTGGTATATATAGTAAGAGTCCATGCATACTATAAATAAAGCTGCATAGAGGTCTGTCTCCATCCTTAATTTCTAGGTTATTGCCTATATTCCCTATAATGGAGAAAGCTGGATAGCTGAATTATTTGTAAGAAAGTGTCCTCAAATTTATTTTGACACCAAGCATTATAGAGTCTGGATATCTCTCATTTTTACATTATCTTAAATTTCATTTTCTTGTCTCTAAGATCAGTATGATGAAGCCAGTAATTTACAAAATCAAAGAAAGGAAGATGAAGATAATTAAAATATTTTTTCCCAAACAAGGTGAACTCTTACAAATGGTCCAGAACATTCCTGTTAAGTTTTAATACAAAATAAAAGCAAGTCGACTAATAAGAAAGCATAAGATAGTTCTTTTGAACTCCCCAAGTTCCTTCCTTTTAACTACTTTCAACATCATATTTCATTGGCCAATTATACAAAAAAATACGTTTCTTTCACTACCACACCATCTTACCTATCTATCCCCATTTAATACTTCTAGATTCTCTCTTGACTCCAAGAATGACCTCTTTTATAAAGTCTTTTCTGATTAGTCTATTGAATACTACTCTTCCCCTTCTCAGACTTCCTATAGTACTTACAGTATAGATAGTTCCATTTATTATTTGGTTGCATACTGTTTGGGATTGTTCTTGAATTCTTCCAGATTCCAACCCAGTCCCACAGCTATCATTGAGGGAAAGAAATCATTGTTAAAAAGGGGTCTGGCTTCCTCATCACTACCAGCAACAACTGCTGATCAATTGTCAACAAGCAACTAGGCACAAGATGCCCAAGAGTACAACACCCTCAAGCTGCCAACCGCCATTCTTTTTTCCAGCCCAACCCTCAGAGTCATCCTCTAGGAAAACAATTCCTGTGGAAAAGAAGCTACCCAACCTTACCACATGTGACCAAGTGCTACCTAGAGGGAAGGTAAGCCTATCTAGCAACCAAGAGGAGGCAGCTTTTGCCAAGCAAGTCAAATCACTACCATCACTTGAACCACTTTAACCCCTTAGATCTTGAAGAAGACAATTGAAGACTTCCAAGCCAAGAAGCAGCCCATTGCATGTAGTCATCAGGCTGGGAAGTAATCTTTGTAGAAACCCAACCTGGCCACTGTTCCTACAAGTGCAATAGCCACACACACACACACACACACACACACACACACACACACACACACACACAAAGGTCTTGCCACCAAAATTCTTGGTGTTATCAAATGGTTTATGAGAAATGGATTTGATTTAATAAATGGAAATATCTTTAAAGAAGAAGCATTTCTACCTACTCTGCTACTGTACCTTGAACACCTTTCTATCTGCCTTACACTAGAAATTTTCCATTTACATAATCCCTACCATTAGAATGTTAGTCAGTCAGGCACTATGTTAAGCAAGTAGGATACAAAGAAAACCAAAGACAGTCCCTGCCCTTGAGGAACTCACAATTTTAGGGGGAAGACAGCATACAAACAACTATATACAATCAAGATGGACACAGGATATATTGGGGATAATCTTAGAGGAAAGGCTCTATCAATAAGGGGGAGTGGGAAAGGATTACTGCAGAAGGTGGGATTTTAGCTGAGACTTAAAGGAACCCAAGGAAGTGAAGAGGTAGGAATGAGAATGGAAGGTATTCCCAGAAAGAGGAACATCCAGGGAAAGTATCCAGAATATATCAAATCCTCAAGAGTGAGAATTTTCTTACTTTTCTATTCTTATGCAGAGCATTATACAAATGAAATGCTTAATAAGTGTATTTTTAAAAATTCATTCTTTCATTAAAAATTCTTTAAGGACGGGCACAATATTTTATTCTTCTCATAGTACATGTACAAAAAAAAATGGATCTGAAAACCTAAGTTCCTTGGTCTTAGACCTACAGAAAGATAAACACCCTTGTTTGAGTATTCATGTTCAGGATCATATTTTCTCCCTCTCACAGAAAAAAAAAATAAATGGCTTAAACCATATGAGTTGGGAATGTACTTTTTTTTTTAATTTTTGGTGCCTGGCTGACCTCCTTGGAGTTATGCCTTGGGTGTGTGTAACTGAGAGATGGCCACTCATGCATGAAGAATAGAACCTTAATGAATTGGATTTCAATTGTGAAAATAGTGTACTTGATGTGGTTGAGACAACATTCCACATTTTTTCCTCCTTAAAGAATGTGACATTTGTGTAGGATTGGTGAACAGTGGGTGGGTGGGGGAGGGAGGGTGGGACAGGAAAGGAACAGCTAGGAATGGATGAGAATTCATTAAGCTAGTGGGCCAGAGAACCCCAGGATCCATCTCTTACCCAGGTCCCACCCTCCCCTTCCTTCTACCTCCCCTCAAATACTTTTTAATTAACTCTCCTAGTTAACTCTCAGAGTTCCAAAACAATTCTAATTTTTCATTACATGTTTCATATAATTTATTGTACATAATAAATAGTTTGCAAGAGTTGGGTTTATGAATAGTCTGAAACAGGTTTTCCATGTCCAAATCAAGCTGCCATAGAAACCATTTTTCATTTCTGCCAAACGTATGGTCTTTCATTCTTTCTCTCTCTCTCTCCTTTTTTTTCTGTCTTGAAATATGTTGTTTAAAAAATCCCAAATTATCCAGGAAAGTTGATCAGGTTTCATTAAAATAGTGACTTCATTGTTAGTAACTGCTTACTCCAACTCTTTATGAAATGACTACTTCTTGCATTCAGAGTATTACCCAGAAAATAAAAATATATAGCTTCAAATTTGAATTTAATGATATTTATCATAAAAATATATTAAAATGCATTGCTGTCCTCCTCCCACTTCCTTATAAAGCACCCCTTTCCTCCTCCCCCACTTCTAAAAGAGACCACAGTGAAAAGGCTAGACTCTGGTGTGCCCTTATGTAGAAGGTCTTGGAGGATTTCTGGATTCTGATCATTTTTAGCCTAAATGAAACTTTTCATTTTCATGAACAGAAGACATTTTTATATTCTTTTTTTATAGTGTTATAGACTTGGAAATAGAAGGGATCTAAAAGGTATAGTTTGATATCTTTGGTTTAGAATTTAAGAAACTCAGCCCCAGAGAAGTAATTGGAAGTGTCCAGGGACATACATGAAATTAGTGGCAGAGGTGAGATTCTAACCCAGGCCCTCCAACATGAAACTAAGTGTTTTTGCCACAAGACAAGGTTGCTTGCTTCTATGAAATAAATCAGCACAATTTTCCAGCAAATAAGACCTCTTTCTCTAATCTCAAAATACAAAGAGTATATATAAGACAGGAAAATTTGATGATGGCACTTATTAAACTGGTTTCCAATTTAGAAAAAAAACAAACAAAAACCTTTAACTTCCCTCTCATTCTCCTCCCTCCCTAATTGTTGTTTTATTGTTCATCCATTTTCCAGTCCTATCTGACTCATCATGAACCCATTTGGGAATTTCTTGGCAAAGGTACTAGATTGGTTTGCTATTTTTTTTTTCTCCAGCTCATCTTACAGATGAGGAAACTGAAGCAAACAGGGTTAAGTGGCTTGCCCTGGGTCAGAGCCAGCAAGTGTCTGAGACCAGATTTGAACTCAGGAAGATAAGTCTTTCTGACATCTGACCTAATGCTCTTTCCATTGTGCTACCTTGCTCCCAGAAAAGTTGTGTCATTATTTCCACTTTACAAGTGCAAGAAATGAGGCTCAGAGAGATGTGATTATTCTCCTAAGGTCTCACCAAGCTAAGGAAAGGGAAGAATCTGAACTCTAACACATTTGAACTCTTAGCTCAGTTCTTTTCCCATAACGCTGTGTTAACTCAAAGATCTGCCTTCAAAGGTTGTCTGTCTCTAGAGTTTAGAAAATAAGAGGGAAATGCTTTTAAAAAATTACTTTGGAATACCTTGCTTTTCTGAATTACACTCCCCAAGAATAACTAGAGGGAGATAAGATATCTCTCTGTGCATGTTGAACCCATAAGCTTCTATGCTTTCTGAGCATTCTGTAAGCCTTAGGTTTAGGCTATTCAACTCTGGTAATGTTTTCAGGACATACTAATCATAACCTTGAAAGGAGATCATTTCCTAATCAAACCAAAAGCTCCTCTTCTCATATTTAGCATCTGAGTGATTTTCTTCATTCTGTACTAAACTGAGTTGCTTTTGAGCTAAAATATACACATAACACCCCAACTACACCTTATCAATATTTTCCCTGGACTCCTCTGACCTTTCCACCTGCTTAGGAGATCCTGAGACTTGAATCATGATGAGGAAATGTTAGTTTTGCTTAGTGATTTCTCCCCTTGTTTATTTAATTATAAATTTCTAGTAATTTTCAAAAATGATACCATTTTGATCTTGAGTGATTTAATTGAATAAGCCTTTAGGCATCTAAGTAGTCCATTTGATACAGTACTGGACTGGAATCAGGAAAAATTGGGACTTAAATCCTTTACTTTGCCTGTAAAATAGGGGTAATTTGGATGTTCAGAAAAGACTAATGCCTTTCAGGACTGCTTATCCACCTGTGGTATTCACTTGGCACTCAATGGTCACCCCACGAAGTTGTGCCCTGCACAGTAACCACATCCTGGTAAACCATCTTAACAAATGGGCTTTAAAAACCAGTGAGTAAGGGGGAGTGTCTACCCCAAACATGTGAAGACTTCCCTTAGCAGAATGGACAGATGAGAAGTATTTGTTCCAAGGGGGAATGAAAGTGACTGAAGCAGGACTATGGAGCACTTAAAGTTTGATCAAACACTAAAGATGCCAAGGTCATCCAGCGAATACCCTCCCAAGCCATCACCAGTTGTCTTGCCTTTTGTCTTGCCACTAGACTTCAAAGACTAAAAGAGAGAATGAGGTTGTCAACTTTGTTAAACTTTGCCTCACTTAAATCCATTTCATGCACAAGTCAAGAAAATGAATGACAAACAACACTATCATCAAAGCACTATTCTCGGTGCTCTGGAAGATCTGATTTCCTGTCCCTTCTCTTACTACCCAGGAGTTGTGGGGCAAGTCTTTTCCTGCTACCACCATCACTAGGCTATCAGGAGAAGAGTGCCCTGTTAAGTGCTAAGAATATAAAGACAAATCATTGCCCTTATTCTGTTCTCTTCATCATGATTGTCAAAATTGTTGTGTGCCTGGCACAGAGCAGGGCATCATAGAATATGATGCTCTAGAATCTTTTTCCTTATAATGTTAATAGCTAGCATGTAGAGTGCTTCAAGTTTTAGCAATTACTATATACATTGAGGAAGCAGGATAGCATAATGAAAGGAGTGCTGGGTCTAGAGCTGGAAGACCTGGATTTCAATCCCATCTGAGACACTCTCTAGCTGTATGATCCTGGGCAAGACAACTGATCTCTCCGAGTCTCGTTTTCCTCATGTCTAAAGTGGGGACAATAACAGTACCTACCTCTCAGAGTGGTTGTGAATATCAAATGGGATAACATGGGTTATGGGAATGCTACCTATGATTATTGTTGTTGCTTTCTGTTATTCATCTTTCCTTTTCAGAGATATCCAATAAATCAAAGGTGATGCCTTGACTTGGGAGTAAATTGGACTTAAGTGAGGCATAGTTGCACAAAGTCATCAGCCTCATTCTTTCTTCCTGAATAATCCAGGTCCAATGGTTTTGTTTCTATCACCATGATCATCTTCATTATTAGGATCCTAGACTTACCTGAATGAAGCAATAGTAAGAAGTCTCGATTTAAGTCAGAAGACCTATGTTTATTTCTGTTCTGTCATTAATAATAACAATGTAATAAATGAGGATAAATGACATAAAATATATTATCCTACATTAATATTATTGTTGTTGATATTATGGTTCTGACACACTTCATAGTAATAGTGTGTGACCTTAGAAATAGAACATCACATTTCTGGGCTTCAGTTTCAACATCTATAACTAAGATTCACAGTTATTTAGAAATTAGGTAATTTCTAAGATCCCTCTGAGTTTTAGACCACCATAGTCCTTTGATTATCTTATCTGAACCAGCAACAACTTTTGAGGCATGTAGGACAGGTCTGGTTATTCTTATTTTGCAAATCAGGCAGCATGTAGCCCTGATACCACAAAAAGCTTGGTTCAAGTTCCACCTCTAACATGAACTTGTTGAGTGGTCCTAGGTACATCACTTAACCCACCTAGTCGTGTAGACCATAGGCTATATTCCTGCCTATGCAGGTTGAGGGAATTTCATCACCTGAAATTCCCTTTATTCCCTTTGGTCCTCTAGTTTAAAAGGACTTCTGTCCAGCCTTCATTCCCCTCCTGGTCCCATTCCTGGCCATGGGACTTCAAAACCAAAGCTCTGTTGCTTTCTTATACTCAAATTTTCCTCAGTCCCTAGGGCCCATTTGTCATGGAATATCCAACTATCCTATGGCCTTCTCTCATTAGTTAGTTCCTATTGAAGGCAATATTTTTGTGGAAAGACATTCCTCATCCTCTCTGGCTTGTTCCTAGCTTCTGGTCTTTATCACCATGTCCCCTGCTGGATACCTTCATTTCCTATCTTCCACCTTCAGGTACCATTGGTGGATAGTCTTATCCTACTAGAAGGTAAGCTCTGTAAGAGGAGAGGCTGTCCATTCTCAACCCTTCCACAATGCCTAGTATATAGCAAGACTTCCTATGTCAATGAAGTCACAAGCCCATTTCCGATGCCCATTTTAAAGATGAAGAAACAGGTTAAATTCCTGGCACAAAACCACATAATTAGTTATTATTGGAGCAGGGATTTGAACCCAGGTTTTCTTGACTCAAGGTTCAACATATTAGCTTCTCTGCCAAATAGGCTCTCTTCCAACAAGTGGGAAATTAATCTGTTCATATTCTTCACATCTGGGATGAAAAAAGTCCATGCCAAACCTGACCCCCTCAGCTTAGTAGCTCCAAATTTACTTAAATATTATTAAACCCTCCTGTACAGATAGCAAGGTCCCGATGGTTGGTAGAGAAAAAGGAAGTGAAATTGAGAAGGGCTGGTGGGAGGGGGAAAACACATCCCAGCTGGCTGCCAGATCATAAAAATTGGATCAATTTGGACTAATCCTTATTTCATGGGAATTATTTGCCTTCCCCTTGTTCTTTGCTGGAGGTATCCCAAATTCACTTAATAACTTATCAGATGTGAGAACTCCTAGCTCACATGTTGATTAAAAAAAGGTTATGAAAAAGGCACAGATAATCTACAATTCCATCCTTAGGTATCTCCAGCACTCTCCACCACCCCCACTCCCCAGGAATGAGTCCTCTTCCAAGAGCTGATTTGCAAGTCAGTCACTTGGAACTCTGAACACCCAGTCCCAAAGAAGCAGTGCACTCTCCCACCTGCTTCACTTCCCAGAACAGCCCACAACAGACCTTTTAACCCATAACACACCTGAAGCAATTTGTTAACATAACCAATCCCCAGTTTATAGCCCCTCGTTTACAAACTATCTCTAATCCAACAAGTATTTATTTAGGATTTCTGGCATCCCCAAAAGGGTAACTGCCTTTCCTGAAACCTCTGATGTCACCCCTGTCCTACTCTCTTGAGAACCTCAGAAGAATGGCTCAGATACAACACTGACAGAAGTCCAGAACTACATGGAACTCTTTTATTACAACTCCCTCCTTTGATGGTTAAAGGAGATGAAAACGAACAAGGCTGGTCTTTCCTGATAAACATAAAGTCCTTTTATCTGAGTTCAATACCCAGCTCTGTGTGACCTAGAACAAGTCCCTTAATCATTGCAAACTTGTCTAGAAAATGAGGAATCCTGGGAAAGTAATTTTAGAGTTTTAAGATGCTTCCAAGGCCAGTTAGTCTAATCTCAGGGAAAACTGATGCCCAGGAAAATGGCAACAGTTCTAACTATCAGAGGCAATTTCTACTCAAGTGTTCTGAAACCAGAGTGGCCTCACTTTTTATCACATCAAGGTTTCTTGCAGTTTTCTAACTCTAGAACCCTATGACGTCTAAGGAGAGGATTGATTTGTCCAAAGTCAGGTAGTTTTGTCCAAAGCACAGGGTGAGGCTCATAGGATTTTTTTTTCAGTTGGGAAGTACCTTAGAGATTATCTAGCCCAAAGGTTTGATTTTTTTCAGATGAGAAAATTAAGAGTCAAAAAGATTGATCATACTGTTGGTAAGCTGCAGGAAGAAGAGTCAGCCTTGAATCAAGGTCTTTTGAGTCCATTAAATCAAGTACTCTGCCTCTGAACAATTCAATTCAACAAATATTTATAAAGAGTTCACTGCGCATCAGGTACTATGTAGACAATATAGTAATCAGAGTAATAGAGACAAAAATGAAAGTCACTCTTCTCAAGATGTTGGTATGGGGAACAGAGTTTATTCCTAGATAAGCAAGCTGTTATTTAGTGGCTTTCAAGTTGTGCCCATCTTTTCACTAACAATTTTAGGGAGTTTTATTAGTTTGTTTTTGCAGAGATACTAGAGTGGTTTGCCATTTCCTTCTCCAGATCATTTTACAGATGAGGAAACTGATGCAAACAGGTTCAAGGGACTTGCCAAAGCTCATGTAGCTAGTATGTTAGGCAGGATTTGAACTCAAATCTTCCTGTCTCCACGCTCTGTACTCTATCCACTGTGCCACTTAGATGGATGATAAGCAAAAACCAAGTAAAAAAAGTAATCATAAGGGGGGGGGGGCAGTATAAGAAAATTCACCAGCAACTAGGCAGCAAGGTGTCACAAGTAAGTAAAGTGCTAGACCTGGAGTCAGAAAGACAAGTTCAAATTTGCCCTCAAAATCCTGACTAGCTATGTGACCTAAGCCAGTCACTTAACCTCTGTCTATCCCAGTTCCATCATGTATAAAATAATAATAATAATAATAATAATAATAATAATAATAATAATATCTACCTCCTGGGATCCTGGAAAAGATTTTAAAATGATATATTTGAACATTTCTTTGCAAAGTACTATGTAAATTCTAGCTATTATCATTATTAATAATTATAATAATGGGGTAGATCAGATAGACATCATGTAGCAAGCAGCAATGCAGTTGTAGATTCAGTTCTACTAGGGACTTGAAACCTTGGACAGGAAGAAGGAATACATACACAACTAAAGGGGCAGCAACTAGAGGCTGAATCTTAAATTCAAAGAATAGCTAGTAGGCCAGGTTAACTGGAAAAGAATTTGTTTAAAGGAGATTAATATAATACAAGATTAGAAAAAAGCATATCCATTGGAGTCATGGGAAAGTGGGCTTTAAGTGCTGAGAATTGTGTATATTTTACAATTTACAATTTATCCTGGAGTTAATAGGGAGCTAGTGGAAGAAAAAAATAACAAGAGATTAGGAAAAAATTAGTAACTTGTTTAGAGCTGTTTTTGAGGATATTAATTTGGTGATTGTGTGAGTAATCAATTGGAGACAGGAGAGACTAATCAAAAACAGGCATTAGATCACTAGCACAATAATTTAGCCAAGAGCTAAATTATGATGAAAACTAGGATGAGACCGTGTGAGAGAAAAAGGAGCAAGAGGGGAGATGAAATGGACCAAAGTTGGAAACTGATTGGATATAAGTGGTAAGAGAAAGGATCAATGATGACTTCCCTAGTTAAGAACATGGGCCACAGAAAAGCTAATGGTGTCCTTAATGGAAAGATGAAAGTCTAGAAGGGGGCTGGGTTTGAAATATATCCTGCTCAATTTGGGGGTCTATTGAGTTTGAGTATGATTTCAGCTAAGCCTGACTTGGTCTTTGCCAACCCTAAGTCTATGAGTCCATGGATCATAGCCTACCTCACTGCTATCCATCTGTCTCTTCTTATGCCTGGGACTCGATACATATCTGAACATTAAACACTACAAGTCTAAGGTAGGTTGAGCTATGCTTGCCAAGGTGGCTGACTCAAATCTGAAACAGGAATCAAGCCTTGGGTGGATTTGATTCAGAAATAGGATTTTTTTGGCCAGCATAGGTAGGCTAGCCCCTGAGGAATTTTGAAAGTAGATCAGATATGGAGTGCTTTTGTGGAATTCTGACACAGGAGACAATTGAGACCAGACAGTCTCCAGCCTATCTAGGGTTAGTCCCATTCCAAGGGCCATTATAAATGGCCTCCCAAAAAACCAGACTGACTTCATCTTTCAGTCACCTGATTATATTTACCCAGCTCAAAGGTCCAGTTAAGAATGGCAAAGGAAGCATCAATATCTGTATCTCCAGTGAAATCTCATTAACTTGGTCTCTGCTAATGCATTAAAGACTAGATGGAAAGCAATCCTGGCTCTATCAGAGGAGAGAAAATGGGGCAAATGAACAGAGTAAACAAGATCAGAAGGAGGCTGTTTACCTACTTAAATGAATAAACATGTTTTCAAGTACTTTGGAAGTATCAGTGTATATGTATAAACAATGCAATTGCTCTGTAAACATAGGCTAATAACCAAGTTAGATAAGCAGGAGTTCAATTCAATTCATCAAAGATTCCTTAAGCCCCTACTATGTGCAAAACACCCTTTTGTGCCCTAGAGAGAAAGAGGTGAAAAACACACCATTCTCTGCCTTCTGGGAGTTTACAAATTTGCCATTTTTCTACTGATTCAAGTTAAGTCCCTCTGTAGTGGACACAATGAAATGAGAGAGTGAAAAGAGTTAGGATTCCAGAACTTTCTAAGTACACCACAATTTAGACTTCCCAGAAGCCACAAAGATCTTGCCACAAATTTGTTCAAATCTGTGATGTTTTACTTTTATAAAAGGAAGTACATTAACTTATATATCTGCTCTGCCAGAGGGCAATATGTTCTGGTGAATAAAATGATGGATTCAGAGGCAGATTACTTGGTACTTTTATGATTTTAGGTAAATCTATCTGGTCTTTGGTTTCCTTATATGGAAGTCAGAGAAAGTTGGCTTTGATTTATTTGAATAAATATTCTTTGCCATTAATTAATTAATTTGTTCATTAAGTGCTTTTTATTAAGCATGTGTGAAATGTTTACTCTCTGTCAGGCATTATTATGCCAGCTACAGTGAATAGAAGGACAAAAATACAGTCTTCAATTCTCTAAGGTGGACATAGTTCATTTGGGGGAAGATCCTGAACTCAGATAAGCAAATACAAAACACATATTACAGAGTACCTAGAAAGCTATGGGCAGGGAGAGATGAGCCACTGGTGAGGGATCAGAATAAGTGTTACTTTATTTACAGGGTGTTGCTTCAGCAAGAGTTTATGAGGAACCTAGGAATTCAAGAAGTACAGGTGAGAAGATTCCATTCTAAACTTCAGGGACAACTTATGTGATGAGTGTCTAGAGAGAAGAAAAGTTGTATATGGAAAACCGTGAGTAGGAAAGTTTGGCAGAAACAGTGTCAAGATTAATGTATCACCAGCCTGGAAAGTAGACCAAAGGTAGATGGCAAAGCTAAATGCTAAATGGGAGAGTTTGTATCTTATCCTAGAAGTGGAATCCCTTGAAACTTCTTCAGCTGGGTTGTGACCCAGACTTTCGTTTTAATATTATTATTATATACAAATATAATTTAATATATAAAATTTAATATTAATAATAATATTGCCCAATAATATTGGGCAAATGTATACAGAGGATGACTTGGGAGGTTCCCACCTGTGTAGCCAGAAGATTATTATTTTTAATTGAAATTTTTATTAATTAATTAATTTTGAATATTTTCCATGGTTACATGATTTATGTTCTTTCCCTCCCCTCCTCCCTCTCCCTTCCCCTTTATCCAATATGCAATTCCACTGAGTTTTACATGTGTCATTGATCAAGAACTATTTCCCTATTATTGATAATAGTACTAGAATGACCTTTTAGGTTCTACATCCCCAATCATATCCCTATCGACCCATGTGATCAAGCAGTTATTTTTCTTCTATGTTTCTACTCCCACAGTTCTTACTCTGGATGTGGATAGTGTTTTTTCTTGTAGATCCCTCAGAATTATCCTGGGTCATTGCATTGCTGCTAGTAGAGAAGTCCATTACATTCAGTTGTGCCACAATGTATCAGTCTCTGTGCACAATGTTCTTCTGGTTCTGCTCCTCTCTCTTTGCATCACTTCCTGGAGGTTGTTCCAGTTCCCATGGAATTCCTCTGCTTTATTATTCCTTTTAGCACAATACTATTGCATCACCAAAAGAGACCACAACTTGTTCAGCCATTCCCCAATTAAAGGGCATCCCCTCATTTTCCAATTTTTTGCCACCAAATAGAGCGCAGCTATGAATATTTTTGTACAAGTCTTTTTCCTTATTATCTCTTTGTAGTACAAGCCCAGCAGTGGTATTAGCCAGCAAATTATTAACGTATACTTGTTTGATTGATGAATACTGATAGAATACCCCATTTTTATCCAAACTTTAGTTATCATCCTCAATTTCTCATTCTCATTCCCATATCTAATCAAATTTCAAACCCTGTCATTGCTGACCTATTTTTTATTTCTCCTCTCTACCATCTGTCCTTCATTCAGCTGTCAGATAGATTTTTCTAAAAAGCAGATTTGACCAAGTTGAATCCTATTCAATCATCTCCAGTGGTTCCCTATTACCTCCAGGGTCCTCTATAAAAATCTTTTTTTTTTTTTAACAACCCATCATAGAGGGCAGATAGGTGGTTCAGTAGATTGAGAATCAGGCCCAGAGATGGAAGGTTGTAGGTTCATATCTGGCCTCAGACACTTCCTAACTGTGTTACCCTGTGGAAGTCATTTAACCTCCATTGCCTAGCTCTTACCCCTCTTCTACTTTGGACCTGATATACAGTTCATTCTAAGATGGAAGGGAAGGGTTTTTTTGTTTGTTTGTTTGTTTGTTTGTTTTACAAACTCCATCATAACCTGGCCTCTTTACCTACCTTCTTGTCACACCTTAGTCTTGTCTCACTTAACTCTGATCCACTGTCATTGGCCCTGTTGCTATTTTTAGCATAGGATATTCCAACTCCTGATTCTGGACATTTTCACTAGCTGTCCTCCATGCTTAGAACTCTTCTTACTCATCTAGACCTCCCAGCTTCCCTGGCTTCAAATCTCAGCTAAAGTCCTGCTTTCTACAGGAAGTTTTCCCAGCCAACTAAGTGTCTTCCCTTCTGACATCCATCATCTCTGATTTGTCCTATTTATAAATTGTGGGTATGTATTTGTTCAGATTTCTCTCCCATTAGATTCTTCCATCCTTGACAGCAGAGCTATTTTTGTTTATGCTTTTGTTTTTGTTTTGTTTTTGTTTTTGCTTTCTTTTGTGCTCCAACTGATTTCTACTGTGCCTAGAAGATAGTAGGTGCTTAACACATTTGGAGATGATGAATTTGCCCTGACTAGCTACTATATGGGTTTTAGTATGGGAGTTAAGTTTCTAAGGGAAAGGAGCAGGACACAACAAGGATGACTCACTTTGCTACCAATCTGCTCTCTAAAAGGTGTACAAATGTATTTTATTTAAACAGAGTCTGTCAGACAAATACTTCATTGCCCAACAGCTGAGACATTTGGACAAATCAGCTCCACAGGGCTCAGGAGACTTTGGGTCTCATCAGGATCCTCATTCCTTCATGATATCATAGGACCATCGATTTAGAGGTGGAAAGAACTTTGAGATCTACTCCATACAGTACAACTAGCTTACTTTATAGAGGAGGGACTCCATGTACAGAAAGGCTAAATTATTTGTCCAAGGTCACACAGGGAGTAATTGGAAACACTGGCACTTTTACTTATCTCCCCTACTTCCAAATCCAGCATTCATTCAACAAATATTTACTGAACATTGATAGTGTTCTAAAAGGCATGCCAAGCACTTGGCAGATAAAAGAAATTATCTCTGAAATGTATGTAGGTTGGAAAACTAACAGTATATAGACAGAGATAGTTAATATGATTATTAGTGACTATATGACTTGATTTTTCCATATTTGGTGAATTGTTTCCATATTTTCTATGGGACATACTACTTTTCCATTTTAAGGAATGTCTCATATTTCTGAACAAAGCCTTCCTGAAAGGCTAAAACTTTCCCCCAAGAAATTGACTGGGCCTTCCTCTGTATAAAGTCCAAACTGAAAGATATGAATAGGCAAGGAGGGAATAATTCATCAAATAAAATACTTATTTTTTTTTTTTTATGATTAGATAGAGACTGAAAATAGTCATGGGAGGAAATAGTTATATGTTTGGAAAAGATATTTCAGATAAAATTTTGCCTATCTCCCTAATAATATATCTCTAACTCTGCCTCCCTGTCTCTGTCTTTTTCTTCATTGTTGTCTCTCTAAGTCTGTCTGTTAACCCATTAATCCACTGAGCCATTTTGTCCTTCTGTCTGCCTGTCTTCCAGCCTGTCTTTCTCTTTCTCTCTGCCTCTGTTTCTGTCACTCTTAACACAATACTCAATCAAGCCTTTAAATGCTCTGCCTTTTTTGTTCTCAGGTCATTCTGCCTTTCAGAAAAGCTATCTAGAAATTTTATACATGCACATGCACATAAACAAAAAAGACAACAAAATGAACATTTTCCCCCTAAAAATGTGAACAGAGAATTTGAGCTTGACAAAACAAAGCAAAAATCCTAGCTTACTTCCCTGACAACCGTTTGAAAATTTATTGAAATAATGAAATCTACCTAATACTAAACTCCATCAATCTTCTCGTTTCTATGTACAATATAGTCTAAATTTTTAAAAAGTTCTCCATAGTACAATGCCTTCTATTTGTGGCTCCATTCTCCTGTGGTTGATGATGAGAAAAATCAGAAATATATTATTCTCCTTAACTTGAGCTGAATGAAAGTCTTCATTTAAAGTAACTTAATTATACACAGAAAGCATGTAATAAAATAATGACCTCTATTATAAATCATAATAGCAATCAAAATAATGATCAAATCAGATAATAAGTTTGATTATGTAGAGCAATTCTCTCTTTCCCAGGTATGTTATTACTACCAGAACAGAATCAGAAACAAAAGAACTTGGTTTGGAAATTGGCCCCTGGCTTCATCACGTGCCCAGTACAATTCTTTGCACCCAGTGGGTGCTTAATAAACATTTGCTGCTGCTGATAATGATGTTTCTGGAAAATATTGTTTTGTGCAGGCACATGAAAATGTGAGCAGCCTCTCTGGGTGATTAGATATGGTGGTAAGCTTTCTGACCAATTTCATCAAGAGAGATGGCCCATTGACCTCTTATCTGTTATATCAACCCAAGGCTGATCTTCTACCCTCTCCAAGTTGCTGGCACCCCCTATCCCTTCAACTGACCTCATAAAATCCAGAACTTTAGACTTAGAAGGGCATAAGTAGTTATTTAGTTGGAATCACACCCAAAAGGAATCTCTAGTACATTATGTTGCCAAGAGGCTATTTAGTCTATGGTTGATGAATGCCAATGAAATAGAGTTCGCTACCTCCCCTGGTTTCCCATTCCCCTCCAGGAGAACTCTAAATGTTTGGAAATTCTTCATGACATCAAACTTATTTTTTGAGCCTTCTGGGTTTTATTGTCCATCTCTTTGAGAATAAACAGAAAAAGTCTAACTCTCTTAAGTCTATGTAAAAGGTGGGGGTTTTGATTCACACCCTAATTAATAGAAATAAGGAAGGCAAAGACAATCATTTTAATTGATCAATAACAACAACAACTAGCACTTTTGTAGCACCTACTATGAATTAGACACTGTGCTAAGCATTTTACAAATATTTAATATGATTCTCACAATAGCTTTGGAAGATAAGTGCTATTATTAGCCCCATTTTAGAGTTGAGGGAACTGAGACAAGCAGAAATTAAATGAATCATTTAAATTTATACACCTAGTAAATGTCCTAAATTGGGCTTGAACTCAGATCTTATTGACTTCCTCACTTCCTGACTCCAGCTAGGTGGCACAATGGCTAGAATACTAGGAATATTCTTCCAAAATTCAAATCTGGTCTCACACTTACTAGCTCTGTGAACCTGGGCAAGTCCTTTAACCTTTTATACCTCCGTTTCTTTATCTGTAAAATGAGATGTAAAAGCACTATCTTTGCTAAGGAAACCTCAAATGGGGTCAAGAAGAGTCAGACACAACTGAACAACTTCATGACTCCAAACTATTCTCTCTACCCACTGCTCTAAAATGTAAAGTATTTTCAAAAACATCATTAAGCAATATAAAAGAATTAAAGTGCTTTGGTGAGGTTGGATAAAGACAAATGATCCACAAATAATCACATATAGGGAGAATTTTCTGATTGGCTCAAATATCAGGCATATCTCTGGGCTCTTTTATAAAGAAAAAAAAAGTTTGACATGCATTAGTTTAGTCATGAATAAGGGTTGAATCAGAACACCTGCAAGGAAAATTCTCTTGAAGGAGAGGTAAAAGAATTTGATCTTGTTTTTGGTTTCTTCTCTCTTTTCCCCTAACACCCTCTCTAGTGAACATGTCCCCAGAAAAATGGAATTGGAGAAACTAAGTCATCCAGCTGGGAATGGAAAAACACATGGAAGGCTAATAGAAAGTCACTTCAAGAAAGAAGAGTCTTATACATCCCTTTTCTCACTTACTGTCAAGAAGGTTGACAAGCCTCAGAGAAAATGCCCTAAGGAGTTGAAAGGCAAGAAGGTCAGGCACTCTGTCTTTCACTAAGATCATAACCATTCTTTACCAGAGAAGTGTTAAGTGTGGACTTTACAAGAATAATATGATGCAGTTAAGGGGAACTACATGAGAGTTCTACCAAGAATTAAAAAAAAAAAAGATTTTACAGAACCAGTAGTTCTGAATTAGCCCTTTGCTGCACTTAATCTCTACATAGGGATCTTTGTAGTTAATGTATGCATTTTAAATTTGTGTCCCTGAGAAGCATGCATATATTTGTAGGAGAATGTGCACCAGACACTTGGGGGATGTTTGGTACGACCTGTACTTGCTATATCTCCTTAGTGAATACTCTTTCTTTTTAAAAAGTTAATTAAGTTCAAAATTGTGTTATATAATGGTGATGGAATACTATTCTGTTATAAGGAATGATGACCAGGCTAATTTCAGAAAGAGCCTGAAAGTTTTATGTGAACTGATGCAGAGTGAAATAAGCAAAAGCAGGAAAACAATGTACACAGTAACTGCAATATTGTGGACTGATCAAATGTAATAGACTTTGCTTCTAGCAGCAAAACGATGATCCAGGACAATTCTGAGGGACTTATGAACAAGAATTCTATCCACCTCCAGAGAAAAAACTGTTGGAGAAGGAATGCAGGTGAAAACATAGAATTTATCATTTATTTGGGGAGGGGGTATAAAATTATTCATTTAAAAAATGAACAATATGGAAATATTTTTTGCAAGATAATACATGTATAAACCAGAATGACTTGCTTTCCAGATCTTGGAGGAGGTAGAGGAGATAATTTGAATCAGAGAATTTTGGAAAACTTATGCAGAAATTTCTCATTACCTGTGATTAGCAAAAATAAAAAATAAAAAATAATGCTAATTGAGTTCAAATCTGGCCACAGAGACTTCCTAGCTGTGTGACCCTGAGCAAGTCACTTAACTCCCATTCCCTAGTCCTTAGCCCTTACTGCTCTTCTTCATTGGAACCAATACACAATATTGATTCTAAGATGGAAGGTAAGAATTTTTTTAAGTTAATTTTCAAAGTTAATTGAAAAATCATTGAAAATCATTGGGAAGCATAGTTGTGGGAGGTCCTGAGTAAAAGCATGAAAAAGTCAGGTATTCAGAGGTACTGGATATAATCCTGGGAGGAGGAGGAAGAGGAGGAGGAAAAAGAAAGGGAGGGACAGGAGGAGAATGATGAGAGAGAAAAGAGAAGACAGGGAAAGAAGGAAGAAGGGGAAGAGGAGGAGGGAAAAGAGAAAGATGAGGAATAAGGGGGAGGAGGAGGAGAAGGAAAATTGAAAGAAAAGGAGAACTGGTGGTAATGGTAATATTCTAGTTATCACTGCCTGGGGACACCTCCCAAAAAGGGGGAGTTGGAAGAAGGCTCCAGGAGGATATACTACATAGGGGTTTCCTCCTGGCAGAATTTAAACTCCTTAAGACAGGGGCTCTTTGACATGTATCTTGGTATTACCAGGGCCAAGTACAATGAATGATGCAAAGTCATTTCATAAATAATGTTCAAATGAATCAATGAATTTATGGATACCTATTTGGATATCTAGTCATTCTCGGCGGTTTTAGTAATCAACTTCAGTAAAAGAAAGAGTTTGGAATAGGTAGCTTCTATGACCCTTTCCTGTTTTAGAATTCTAATCTTATGACTTTTTATCCCATTTTCTCCATTTCCAAATATTTCTATTTGGTACATTGGAAAGGGTGCTGAATCTGAAGTTAGGAACTCCTGCATTCAAATCTTGTTCCAGGCACTTACTAGCTCAGTGACCCCTGGCAAATCTCCTTAAGGTCTGTCTGCCTCAATTTCCTCTCAAGGTTATTAGAAAGATAAAATGTCAAGTGTTTTACAAACCTTAAAGTGCTATATAGATGCTCAATATCATTATGTTATTATTTTATTGTTATTATTTCACTCAGGTTTTAATGAAGCTGCTTATCTATCAAGGCACATATGAAAACATTTTTTCTGGGCTGGTTATTATTTCTCACAAAATATCAAGAGGAAGCACAGTGTTTGAATGGTATAGGCCTGATCTTCCACTTCCAGGATCTATATCATTCTAAGATGTCAGATGTCAAATCCATAGCCCTTAAAGTGCCAGAGCTACTCTTTGTCAAAGGAAATATGTTGTAAGTGAAAAACAAATCAATGGTGCTTGATGCCTAAAATTTTCATAGATATATTTGCCACCTGTGGATAGTTAGTGTAAGCTGAATTCTAACATGGTCCTGTTGCATTGATCTTGTTAAATAACTGTGGTCTGACAATAGCTACCAGCTAATGTGTGGCACTGGTCAGGAAAGTGGGCAATTGAAAGTGGATAGATGGATGGATAATCCCCCTTCAGTTCTGGAAAACAAACAAACAAAAAAGCATGGAGTACAAGCCTTATAGACATTAGTTCGATGGCACCATCTTCCTTCATCATCACATTGTTTCTCAGATCCAAGAACATATATCAAGCTTCATTGAACTTTGATTTTTAAGAAGAATTGGGATTGCATCAACTATGTTTGACTGCATGCATTGATTCTGAGATTTAAAGTTAACTACTGCTAAGACTGGAGGTGTCTGGGTGGTTCATTGAAAAGAGTGATGGGCCCCAATTCAGGAAGACCTAAGTTCAAGTCTGATCTCAGACATTTATTAGCATGGTGATCCTGGACAGAGTATTTATCCTCTGTTTCTCTTAATCCACTGGAGAAATAAATGCCACACCACTCAAGAAGAAAACCATTTTCGTGCTATAGTCCATAGAGTCAGGAAGAGTAGGACCAGAATGAATGACTGGGTGAGAAGAGTGACAACTGCTAATGTGGTGACTGAGGAGGGGAGGACAGGTATTAATGTCAGGCACTGTGCTAAGTACTTTATAAATATTATCTTTTTTGATTCTTACAATAACCTTCTGAAGTAGGTACTATCAAGGTCCCCATTTTGCAGCTGAAGAAACTGAGACACAGTGACTTGTCCAGATTCACACAGCTAGTAAGTATTTTAGGACAAATTTGACCTTGTCATCCTTACTCCAATCTCAGAATTCCATCCACTGTGACACCTAGCTGTCAAACAACCTATGATTGTATTGGCTTAAGGAGCTTACTGGTGAGGAAGCTCCTTTGAATAAATCAGGATGGCACCACTGAGAAGTGAAGCAACTTTCCTGGTGTCCCACAAGAAGTACATCTCAAAAATGGGACTTGAACTCACTGTCTACTTGACCAAACTGTCACTCATCACTAAAATGGCCACTAAGGGGTCTTTTTGTAGAAGTACATTTTTACTACAGATTATCAAAGCTCTCAAGTGTCAGAAGAGAAGAGATTTAGAAGACCTTCAGTCCACCCTTTATTCTACATATGAGAAAACTGTAGCCCCAAGACAGAAGAGGATCTAGCTGAGTCACACAACTGGATATTAGTAAAAGCCAAGACAGTAACCTACAATCTAGCTGAGCACAAGCCAAGGACACAAAGAGCCATGATGCAAACTGGGATGGAGAAAATACTATGTGTACCAAGTGTCAGGGTTGTTCAGAGGAAGTGGAAATTGCTTTTCTCCCTTCCTATTCACTCCAATTTGACAAGTATTTATTAATGATATACAAAAGCAATCTACTCAGTGTTATGAATGCAGAGATAACAATGAAAATGGGTCCTGTTTTCAAGGAGATTACATTCTAGAGGAATGGGGTGGCATATGCACAGATAAGGAAATATGAAATAATAAATGTGACAAATGGAAACAAATGCTGAATTACTAACTAGGAAAGAAGCAAAGTTCCATTAACTTAAGCAATTTTTAGAAACTCTTTTCCTTGGAAGATGTCCTGCCATTATATCAGGGACCAAATTGTAGCTTCATGAAATTGTCAAACTTGAAGATGGAAAAAAAATTGAAGCATTGAACTGAGAGGAAGGACTCACCATGGGAGCATAATTCTGGCCTATGTCAGTAGCAACAGTTACTGTCAATCTAATAGGAAGAAACTGGCAGTAATGGGGACAATTGTGGTCATTAGAAAAGCCAATGAAGATGGCTAAAGTAATGTAAGTTCTTTTATAAAAGACATGGATGTTAGTCTTGTGGAAATTGAACTATTCCATGATTCTGTATATCCTGGTTGTGGAAAAAAAAAGGGGGAATAATCACCCATTTGATAATATAATAGGTAAAAAAGTCTATCTTTAACAACTTTGCATATAAGGAAGAAACATCTATATTAGGCATACACAACAAAATCATACACTAAATTAGGATTATTCAATCTTACTTATACATCAGACTTCCAGTTTGGTTTCCAATCAACCTTTCAAGATTTCAAAATACTTCAAAATCCTTTTGACTTTAGGACAAGAATTTTGTCTACTATAAACCTAAGAATTAATCCTTCAGTTTTCAAATATCTCCAGTGAGGAAATTTATTAGACAATCTATTTTACCTTTGGATAATTCTAATTACTAGAAAGTTTTCATTATATGAAGCCTGAATTTCCCTCTTCGTAGTCAATTGTTCCTGCTTCTTACCACAAGTTTCAAAAATAACAAAGTCAATCCCTCTTCCAGATGACACACCTTCAAATAATGAAAATATCATGTTCCTTCTTGTCCCTATTATTTACAAGCCTACTCTTCAAATAATATCTTAACATCCTTTAACCTATCTCAATTTAGAAGAGTGAATTTCTTTTTTAATCTATTTCCATCAATATACACCAACAAAAACAACAATTAAAATAAAAACAAATAACTTCTGTATATGTGACATTAATTGCCAGTTTCAGCTCATTTTAACCTTTGACATTTTAATAATATTCCTTAAATTCTATTTATAATATTGTCATTGTTTTGTATTTACATTCAGTTACAGATCCTTTGTTTCACATTGTTTCTAATTTTTTAACTTGATGAATTTGTATAGAAGTGTAACAATGCCACAATGTTGTAAGACTGGATGAGAGAGTAAGAGTACATTATCTATTCTGATTTCATTTTGTATACTTAATATTATAGTCACTCAAGCCCCCAAATCTCCACAGTTGAAAGTATATCATTTTATTTTTAATGATGACTATGTTTAGCTTTGTGAGATTTAGAATTGCTTATTAATTTTATAATAGTCTATACCATTCTTTTCTCTGATTTCTTATGACTTCAGAGTAATCTTATATAATTTGCATTGTTTTTTATTTCTTAGTTAAAGGAGTCTCTTTTCAGTGTTTTTGAAATATTTTGTCTGACAATGAAATTCTTAGTTTTAACTGTGATATAGTTTGGAATTTCAAACACAAGGATTTTTTTTTTCCTGGATTGAACAATAAACTTGAACAATCAATACTATGTTCTTTGTATTTTAAAAATTCAGATAATTTTTCTTTTATTATTCCATAGGTGATATTCAGGTTTTTTAATTAGTCATTTTTTTCTGTAGGAAGTATGAATTTCATACTACCTCTGATTTCCTTCTATTCAAGATTGTTTGCTTTATATGGAACTAATATATTCTTTAAAGATATTGTCTTTTGCTTCTCTTTTCCCAAATTTTCTTCCATTTCTATGTTTTTGAGTTCTAATATTTTCTTTTTCATAGCCTCTATTAATTTGGAGATAATATTCAGTGTGTGTTCTAAGTTTTTAACTCTATTTGTTTTTACTATTTGTCTTGAGATCTCTGATTTCCAATGTAATTTCTACTACTTACAGGTAATATTCATATATATTCTTTATAAAGTTTTATTTCTATTTTAAACCTTTCTGAATTTTTTTTTTGCCACTTCATAGTCCCTGGAGAATGTGATTCTGTTTTACTGAAGATTTCAGGTTCATTTTCCTTTAAATATGATATTTTGTCAAAATTAATGACTTTAACTTTTTATTCATTTTCCTTCTATCTTTATGAGTAGCACTATTGCTTTATCTGCTTGGTGAACAGGCTCTTTCTTAGCCTTTCTCTCTTGGATAGTATTTGGCCTTTCACTTTTCTCTTTGTTTTTCTCACTAGCTTATCACAGGCCCCTCTCTTTGTTCTTTGGCAACTATTCCTTCTTTAAAGGATAAAAATCCTTTATCCTTCACAGACCTCAGAACTAGGCTATTCTCAATCTCCTCTAACAGGCATATGAAGATCAAATGAGTTAGTATATTGCAGAACTTTGCTTTTCTTAAAAATTTATATGAATTCTATCTACCATTATATGGGCAGATTGGTTCCCTGCCCAGTAAAAATTCAATGAAAGGAATCTGGGCAGTCACCATCAAAACTACCTTGAATTAATTTTGTTTTTACTTGCATATCCTTATTGCTCATATTCCCTCCCCATTCTTATACAAGTCCCTTGATGGCAAGAACTCTTTTATTTTTGTTTTATATCTTTGGTATTTACCATTTATTGATTGATAAGTCATTGAAGAAGTAATTCCTTTGTCAAGTCCTGTATTGAGAACTTTGGAGGATAAAGAAACATGAAGGGAAAAAAAAAACAGAATTGTGATACTTTGAAGGAATGCAGAGATTGTCTAGTTTACTCTATTGCCATTAGGACATTATTGAACACCACTGACAAGAAAGTAATGGTTGTCCCACAAGAACATCACTGACATTCAGAGGAGGAGGAGGATTTTCACAAAATAGTATACGAATGCTGTGTTCTACTTCTAGACAGTAAAGCTGGAATTTGAAGCAAGTTCTCTGACTCCAAATCCAAAGATTGTACCATCAAAAACCATTGTCTCTTACATCTAAGAAACTTACTGTTTTAAATGAAGGAAAGGGAAAGATACTTAAAGACTTGAGTTAAGTTACAAAATGTAAGCACAATATTATGACTCTAATTGACTATATAATTGTTAAAATGAAGGCAATAATAAGAATTGGGAGTGAGTAATCAAGGGAGATGCACTAGATTTCTACTTTATAATGAAGTCCCAAATGAATCTCAGGACAGGGATTATCAGGGAGAGGGGACAGTAGTATTTCAGCAAGGAAGAACTTTAAATGGGGAATGGGGAGGGGGGAAAGGCAGGTCATGTAGTCATGTTTGCGATAACATTCAGATTGGCTTCCTTGGAAGATAGAAACTGCATTGGAGAGTCCTGGAAACTCTTGCAAAAGCAGCTGACGGATGGCCTCAGATGATAGACTGAGGAATTCAGAGTTAATATTAGTGAGCGTGGGATAAAAGAAGAGAAATCTTCAGCACATAGTAATATAACCACCATTTGTGAACTAATGGGCCAGTATGATAGTTAAAATTATAGCACCCAATACAATTTCCATGGAACTTGATTGAAAAACTATGGGGAAAAGTTTTCCTGTGGGACTGTAATAGATGAGAATCCCTATTGTCTTACTAGATAAAGGAGCTATAATCTTTAATCCTTATTCACAGAGAGTCTATGTGACTTCCAGCAGCTGTGTGCAGTCCCTGAGGCCAGTGTCTAGAGATACACAGAATGAACACACAGTCTGAAGATTGAAGATAACTCATTTTAGTAACCATATGACAACCCTGCTCATAGATGCTAAACAGGGTTTGCTGAGTGTTTTATTCCCTAGTGGAAGCATTTACTTTTCATATCCATAGAAGTTAGATGATATAAAAGAAGAAAATTACCCTAATTCTTTTGGATCTGTTATCCATTATCTCTTCACATACCCACATGCTTTTTTATATCAAATTACCAAATTAATGGACAAGTAAATGTATTCAGTCCTTTCACTGAAGTCCAGTTATATTATGGCATCTTGGTAGATTAAAAAAAAAAAAAACACAAACCAGGATTGTATACTTGTCTCTCTGACCAGTGCCTTTCTTCCATGCATGTATTCTATCATGTAATGTCTCACTTCCCTCCTCTTCTTTCTTTCTCCTTCCTCCTCCCACTCTTCCCATCACATACACACTGACTCCCACTGTATAAAATGATCATGAATCATGCCCTCCCCCCTTCTCCTGACTCTGGGGCTAGCCTTTATTGTATTTTTTCTTAAATGCTGAGTGATTGCTGACTACTCCTAAACCTTACCACCCAGAAATGCCAGATGTTTCCACCAGCCTGAATTCTAAACCCACAAATGGCTCTAGAGACTCGTGGGTAATCTTGGGTTGTGAAAGAGGGCAAGATTGGGCAAAAGAAGGTGGTAATTGCAGTGCCACTGTAACAGTGTTTCCCACTCCACCCTTCCTTCCTCATAGTAATATGAGGATGGGAATGGGGATTTACATTCCAGAGAATCAAGTAATATAGTGGAAAGAGCATTGTACTTGGAACTAGGAAGACCTGAGTTCAAATCTGGATTCAGTCACTTAATAGATGTTTGACTAGAGGCAAACCGCTATAACTGTGTACTACAGTTTCCTCATCTATAAAACTGGGATAATGATACTTATCTTCTAGGATTGTGGTGAGGATAAAAGGAAATAACAATCATAAAGTACTTTACAAACCTTGAAATGCTGTGTTAATAATATCATCATCGTTAACATCATTAGGGCAAGATTGGGTGGCAAGAAGGCTGTAGCTGCATTGCCTCTATTATAGTGACCCCCTGGCCCTACCCTTCCTTTTCCATATGTGGTAATGTTGTAGGAAAAATGATTTTCATTAGAGGCAGCTAAGTATTACAGTGGGTAGGTAGGGTGCTGGACGTGAGAGTTGGGAAGACTCAAGTTTAAATCCTTTCTTGGACAGATCTCCTAGCCATGTGAGCCTAGGCAATTCACTTATGTTTTATCTGCCTCAGCTTCAACAGTTGTGAAATGAGAATAAAAATAATGCCACCTTCCAGGGTTATTGTGAAGATAAAATAAGATAATATTTATACGGTGCTTTCCAAAGCACTATGAAAATGTTATGTATTTACCATATCTATTACTGGGCAGCTAGGTGGTACAGTGGATAGAGCTCTGGGTTGGGAATCAGGCAGATTCATCTTCATGAAGTCAAATCCAGGCTATGGATACTTACTAGTTGTGGGACCCTGGGCAAGTCACTTAACCCTGTTTGCCTTAGTTTCTTCATATATAAAATGAACCAAAGAAGGAAATGACAAATCATTCTAGTATCTTTGCCAAGAAAACATCAAAATAGGATCATGGAGAGTTGCAAACTACTGAACAAATCATCATACATCATCATGCCCTCAGGTATACCCTTTCTTCTTCATACTTGGTAATGTTGTAGAAATAGTGATTTTCATTAGAGATAGCTAGATGGCACATTGGATAGAATGAAAGTTCTAGAGTCAGAGATCTGCCTCAGACAGTTTCTAGCTTACCTTAGTTTCCTCATTTATGAGCTGGGGATAATAATATCACCTATCTCATAGAGTGGCTTCTAGGATCAATAGGGATAAAATCTAAAATATGTTGCAAATCCTAAAGTGCTAAGTAAAATCAAGTTTTATTTTGCTATTATTATCAGAGACCAATTAATAAGGTGAATATTACCAAGGGTGTCCTCAATTTTCTTGGTATTTTCTTAGTTAATTACCAAGACCTTATAGATGGTCTACAATTTGCACTATTCTTACCAATGCCATAAACAATAAGTGATGACTTCTAGATATTTGTTTATTTTTTTTATTTTTATTTGGTCAATTTAGAACATTATTCCTTGGTTACAAAAATCATATTCTATTCCTCCCTCCCCTCCCACCACCCTTCCCAGAGCCAACACACAATTCCACTGGGTTTTACATGTGTCCTTGATCAGAACCAATTTCCATGTTGTTGGTGTTTGCATTAGGATGTTCATTTAGAGTCTACATCCCCAGCCATATCCCCTTGACCCATGTAATCAAGCAGTTGTGACTTCTAGATATTTGAATAGAGAGGGGATCATGTTTCCTTATATACTGACTTCTGTCAGTTCAGGAATTTAATACATTTTTTTGAAGGTTCTTAAGTTACAGGCATTATGTGTTCAATATTGGGAAACATCTAAAAGAGAGGCAGTCTCTGCCTCAGTGTTGTTGTTAAGCTGTTTTGGTCATGCCTGACTCTTCATGATCCTATTTGGGGTTTTCTTACCAAAGAGAGTGGAGTAATTTTCTATTTTCTTCTCCAGTTCATTTTACATATGGGGAAACTAAGGCAAACAGGATAAAGTGACTTGTCCAGAGTCACACAGCTAGTAATGTCTGAAACTATATTTGAAATCAGGTCTTCCTGACTCCAGACTGACACTGTCTCCACTGAGTCACCAACCTACTTGCAACAGGGTTGAGATGGAAGGAGAAGTAGCTTTCCTATAAAGACATGAGTAGGGCACTTAGGCTTTAATAGTGCAGGATTTCAGCATAGAGATGGATCTCCATTCATTTCATGGACATGTGCTTCTTTTTCTTCCAAAATATGCATTTCCTCCTGCAGATCTTTCAATATGTGTTGGCACTGAAGGAAGAATTAAAAACCTGATTGAAAATGTAATCTTATTAGATATCAATTTATAGACAAATCTTTAGTTTTACTATTTAAATTTGTTTCTCATATCTTGGTTGTGTATTTCTAGGAGAGGAGAAGCTTTCCTGTCTCTCTAGTCCCTACCTGCTCCCAAGAGAATAAGAAGTGTCATTCTCTACTCTTCTGGCCTTTGACAAAATCACCCACCCTTGATAAGGCTCTAGTTTTTCCTTTTATTTCCAATAACCCAGGAAAGTTTTGAGTCACTAGTCCTTCAGGCAACTCTAGACCAACTATATCTATTTTGATCTGGACACTAATTATATAATAAAAACTTGACTTAGAAGACTTGTTTTCTTTTTTGCCCTCTTGCTTTTTTTCTCAATTTGGAACTGAGTTAATATTACCTCTGTCCAAGTAAGCCTCAATGGTCCTTGAACACATATCAATTACAATCCATTATAATATCTTTTATAGGAATAAATGTGTAATGTTTAAATCTAGCATTGTTGTTGATTCTTCTATTTGAGAGAGGAATGGCTCAAAAATCATGATTCATGAACACAATGGAATACTAATGTCTCTGTAAGAAACAATGAGTGTGAAAAATACAGAAAGGCATGGGAAGACTTACATGAACTGATGCAAAGTGAAGTTGAAACAAAATAATTTACAAAATGCATACTATATGTTGAAATAGTCATTTTACAAGTTCATAGTTAAAAAGAAAATTTAAAAAGAAAAGAAAATGGAATTTTACTCAAAGTAGGAAGGAGGGATCTGTAAACCTTAAAATTTCTTAGACTTATAGATGTTGGAAATTTCACCATTGGGAAATTTCATACTTGAAAAATTTCCTATTGATAATGGGAACGCTATTGGAATGTGAACCCCATTGGCATGGGAGGTTCCTCCTCCTCCCTTCTTAAGATTACTTTAGGACAGAAACCTTTTGCTGAACAATGGAAAAGGCTTTGACCTATGCTTAAGCATAGAACAGGAATTTCTTTGAGTCATGATTGATTTTAGAATTGATACAATAGAGATACTTGGAATGACAGAACCAGGTCTTGGAAATTACAATCTCCACCCTACTCAGTCCTAACAGGATCTAGGAAGGGCTGTAGCAAAGGATCAAGATTTAATTATTTGAGAATATGACCTTCAACAGACATGTGCAAAGCCACAGACCTCTGGGTGGTCCTGGGTTAAGCTAGAGCCACCATTGGCACAGGGAAGACATGGACAGTGATTGGTAGATGTGAGAATGGAGGGGAGGGAACTTGGATGGTTTGCTTAAAGAGAGAGGGGTCTGAGGACTGAGGGGGGTTGGTTGGAGAGTTTTGGCTCTGAGTGGTTGGAGAGGTGCTCTGAGAAAGCTTGCTCTGAAGGAAGCTGGAGGTGGAGGCCCCTGAGACTGTTTCTCCATTTTGGTCATGTGAGTAATAGGGACTGATCTCCTTTCTTTGCCCCAGCTATCTAAGGGCTTGGGCCTTTTGGCCCAGCCTAAACAGAAGGGGTATTTAAGCCCTATTCTCTTCTCTCTCCCTCTCTCTCTCTATCTCTAATACCTTTCTTCATCCTGTTTGTAATTAAACTCCATAAAAGGTTGACTGCTGACTTGAGTTTTCATTTAGGAATTACATAGCTGAATTCCTTGGCGACCTTAAATTAATATATATCAGTCTTTTAAAGTGATTTCCTTGTCACAGATCTCACAAAATATTTCAGAAAGAAAATTAGAATGTAGGACAAAGGTAGCATGGTTCTGGGAAACTTTATGGCTAAATTGCATAAAGATGAGGGTATGGGAGGAGTTTGCACCTAGGACAATATGTATGGATCAGGGAGAAAGCTCCAAGTTCTAGTGATAGATACAGTCTAGTTTGGGGGGAGAGGGAAACTCTGCCTCAGAGAAATACCTGAATTCATCTGTTCCCACCCCAGACCCCACTGGAATCTTTTGATTCAAGATCTGCTCCAATTTAATAAGATGTTAAGCCTGCTGTAGTCCCTATACTGTTAGTGTTCTTGGACTCCTAGAATTTTAAACTTTTAGTTTTAGTGTGCCTTCAAAGATAAACTACGTAAAATTACAACACAAATGGGCTCTAGAGCAAGAAAGGTATTTGATAGGGATTATCCAATAATTTCTTAGAGGAAAATATCTTCATAATTTAAGCTTTCTTTTTTTGCCATGAACTTAAAAAATCAACAAATATGAACATTTCATATATAGATATAGATATAGATATAGATAGATAGATATAGATATATAACAGAAAAAAGACTATCAAATTGTGAACTTCTATTATATATAATTTGTCTTATAAGATTTTTTTTTATCTCCGTAAAAAACATGTCAGTTTGGTATAATTCAGCTAAATGTGGAACATGAGAAAATCATTAGCTCCTCAAAACCATCAGCAAAGGTGTCTATATGACAAAATATTTCTGTAGAAGAACAGACTCAATTAATAAAACCTTTATTTATATAACACTCACATGCGCCAGGCTCTCTTTTAGGGTTAGGATACAAGTATGAGCAATGAAACAATTCTGATTAACAAAATACATTCTCACAGATAAAGAAGGTTTTTATGGAATATGAGATTCTATTAAACACTTATTAAAAGTATGCTAGGAGGGCAGAGCCAAGATAGAAGAACATAGATAGCAACCTACCTGAACTCTTCCAGTGTTCTCTAAACAAATTTAAAATAATTTCTCAAATCAAATTTTGAAGTGGTAAAAACAAAAAGAGGTCAGAGTGAGATATTTTTTTCTAGCATAAGACAACATAGAAGATCAACAGGAGAGGTCTGTGACACTGGTTTGGGAACTTGCCTGAAGCACAGCAGCAGTACCAATAATAGCTCTTGAAGATGGTTTCAATAGTAGCAGTAGCTTTGGGAATTTCTAGTCAAGAAATGTCAAAGGGTGGCTAGGTGGGGGAGGTAAAATATTTGTTTAGAAAGAAACTATGAACCATTTGCTGGCTTATAGTCAGCCATAAGGAGCCATGGTCATGGTTACAAGGTCAAGATGAGCATTAGAATTGTGGCTGCAAGGGGAAAAGGGATCCCTGCTGAGTAGCAAACCAGGAAAATAGGAACTATGCCTTTTTCTATGTCATATCACCCTTGAAGGGCCGAAAAGTTGGAGATCCTAAGAAGTAGACTGAAAAAAGAGCAGCACAAAAGAACCTTAAACTTTGAACATGGTTTCCCCACCCTCAAGTGACCAGAGATAAATTTTAATAGAAAGGTCAAAGTGAAGAAGTATTCCCGTAAAATTAATAAATGACCACAAAAACAGCAACAATAAAAACTTGGCAATAAAAAGATATGATGGCAGGAAAGACCAAGACATAAAACACAAAGTAAAGATTAATTTGAAAACATCTATAACCAAAGCCTCAAAGAAAAATGTTAATTGAATTCAAGTCCAAGAGTTCCTGGAAGAGTTAAATGAAGAGATAAAAGACATTGAGGAAAATTGGGAAAAGAAATGGAAGCAATTCAAGGAAAATATGAAAAGATAATTAACAACTTAGTAAGAGGAGCACACACATACACAAATAGGAAGGGAAGGGATTAAGAAATATAAAGTGGGTTATGATAAAAGACTGGACAGATTAAGGGAGGCAGTGGACAGAGACAAAATAGACTTCTGAGGATGGATAGGGTAAAAAAAGAGAGAAGGATAAACATAAGAAAATAGTATATAGAGAAAAATGCAGTTAGTAATCATAACTAAATGCTAATGGGATGAGCTATCCCATAACAGAAATGTGGATAACAGAATGGATTAGAAAACAGAATCCAACAATATGTTGTTTGCAAGAGACTCACAAAACAGAAACACACACATAGAATTGAAATAAAGGGCTGGAGCAGAATCTATTATACTTAAGCTGAATTTAAAAAGGAAAGGGTAGCAATCATGGTCTCAGACAATACATAAGCATAAAAAAACCTAATTCAAAGAGATAATCAGGGAAACTATATTTTGCTAAAAGGTGCTATAGTTAATGAACCAACATAAGTCATATTTAAAACAAGTCTTCCTTTCTCAAGCACATATAAAGAACTGAGTCAAATTTATACAAATGAGAACAATTCTTCAATTAATAAATGGTCAAAGTATATGAACAGGTAATTTTAAAAAATAAAAGCTATCTATAATTATATGAAAAAATTTAATCATTATTGATTGGAGTGATGCAAACTAAAACAACTCAGGTACCATCTTAGACCTTTTAGAAATGACCATCCTGGAAAGGATGAGAGAAAGGATGAGATATATTGATAAACTCTTGGTGAAGTTGTGAACTGGTTCAAAAATTCTGGAAAGTAATTTGTAACTATGCCTAAAATGCTATAAAACTGTACATGTCCTTTGATCCAACAATACTGCTAATACGCTTTTATCCCAAAGTAATCAAATACAAAGAAAAAGTACCTTTATGTTCAAAACTTTTTATCAGCTCTTTTTGTGGAGGGAAAGACAGAGAAATTGAAGGGATGATCATCAACTGGAGATTGGTGGAATAAATTGTGGTATATGATGGTGATAGCGTACTAACATGCTGTAAGGAATGACAAGGGTGGAGGTGATTCCAGACAAAACATGGTGAGGTTTGTATGAAGTGGTATAATGTGACATGACAAGAATCAGGATATTATCATCCACAGAAGTGATGTAATGATGGCCAGCTGTGAAAAACCTAACAATTCTGATCAATACAACAACCCATGACAATTCCAAAAGGACACATAAAGAAAAAATGCTATAAAACATAAGTATAATATGTATATACAAGATACATATGGGATAAATTGAAGATAATTTCAGAGAGAAAACATGGAGATTAAGAAGGCCTGGGAATGTCTTTTTTCAGAAGTGACTTTATTTGAGATGAAGAAAGTCAGGGAAAAGTACTCCAGGCACAGGGGACAAGCAGTGAAAAGACTGTGATGGCAGATAGTATCTTTTGGGAAGAACAACAGAGTGGCCCAAGTCATAGGGTCATCTAAGGATTAAACAGATGAGTAGGAGAACCAGGGGGGGGAAACAGTGTCAGGAAAATCTAAAGAAAAGACATAGAAAGGAAAAGAATGTGTGATCCAGTGTCAAAAGCCAGAGAGGACTGAGAAAAAGCCATCAGATTTGGCAAGTAGGAGGTCACTGATAACTTGGGAGAGAATTTTGATTGAGTGATGAATCTGCAAACCCAACTACAAGGATTTGAGAAGAAAGAAAGAGGAAAAATGTAGAAGCACCTATTATACATGACCTTCTTAAGAAGATTAGCCACAAAAGGAAGGAGAATTATAGGATTTTATAGAGATAGACACACACACATATGTTCATGTACATGCTTTTATGCATAGATATATGTATATAGCTATCTGATACATATAAATATGCATATAAATAATGATGTGTACACATCTCTGTATGTATAGACATACCTATTTTTTTCGATATTGTATCCATTCAGTAGAATATAAGTTCCCTAAGGACAAGAACTCCTTTATTTTTGTCCAATACCTAAGACTGAACCTTGAATATAGAAGGCATGTAATTAAGAATTATTAGATCATGCAGTAGTTTACAAATTAGCACTTGCTTACATATTTTCTTGAGGAGGCTGAGATTTTGCCTTTCTCTCTATTCCTATGTCTCACAAGATAGCAAGAACTTAAATAAATAATTGTTGAATGAATGATTGACTGGCTGGTCTCTAGGGTTTCACATAGATTGACCTCATCTCCCCAGGTACCTTGGGAGTCCTTTGAAAATGGGTAGTCTGCCTTGTGGTGCTTTGGTGTCTCTTACAATAAACAACATTGAGTAAAAATATATCTGATGTCTTAATAAACATTGATTGATTTAAAAAAAAACACCATCAAGGTGACAGAAAAAAGGACATTACTTGAGATGGTATTGATAATATACTGAACTCCTGATAATATATTGGTAAAATCTTGAATTACTGACAGTCACTGGTAGAATTAAGGACTAGAGATACTAATTAGAGCCACCCAAAAAGCAGACAAAAATTAAAAAAGTAAAAGTTGAATCCTGGCTTTAGTTGGAAGTCGCCATGTAAGACGGTGTGCCAACATGATAGTTATTCTCTGATCATAAATAGATACACTTCTCAAGACCAACACGAAGCTACATCATTTGATGGTGGCCAAAAACATACAAATGAACAAGTAGCTATCTCTGAAACGGGAGAGAAAGGAGCTAAAGGGAGAAATTAATGAGGAAACATTAAAATAACAAAGTATACATAGCTGGATCAAATGAAGATATTTGGAGGGGAATTCTGGCTACAAAGTAATTGATGGGTTATAAATGCTAAGAAGAGACTCATTGAGAAGTAGCCTTGCTGTTGGTAATGGGGTGGCATTCAGCTAAAACAAAGATGAGATGCTATTAAGAAGAAGAGAAGGAACAAAAAAAAAACCTGGATCAGACCCATCATCTTGCTCCCTTGGGGAGGGTGTGAAGGAAATCCCCACACTTCAGTCATTTCAAAGTGGACAGTATCCATCCAGTTCTAGGAATAGATGAACTGGTCAGGGAGAATGAGGGAGAGAAAAAAGTATTCTATTGGCAGAAGGTGCTCTAACATTGACCTCATGGGTCTCTCCCCTTTCTCCTTGATTCAATTAATTTACATGATTCAGTCCAAACAGGGAAGACTGTGCCAGGCCAGGGCTATGAGCCAGAGGTTGCCATCGGCTGTCGCAATCTCCATACTACTTCTTGATGTGGCACAGCTTTGGGCTTGGGTCATGTTTGTGGGGTTAGAGCTCAGGTTGCATCCTACGGAGACAAAGCTCTATGAAGAGACTCTTGTCTGTAAATAGTAATATTGGTCTCATTAAGGAATGGGGAGAGAATTACCTTTTTTAAAATAGGGTGCATAAAAATTCTCTTTAACAAAGGAGCCAGAATGAGTCCAAATTAGTATTCTTTTAGATACTGTGAAGCAGTGGTCCATCTCTCTTCAAACTAGGTTTTGGGGATTGCCAACTAGAAGCCTAAGCGTTTGACTGTAAGAAGCCACATTTTAATTCATGACACAGGGCCCATGTTTTTCTTTGCCTTCTTTTTAATCAAGGGCATGTTGCAAATATTAAATTAAATTAATTTGCCAATTGCCTTGTACTGCCTGCTGCTTAAGAAATATCCCAACCTAAGAGAGAGAGGGAAAAAAAAAACTTTGGCATGTGACAAAAGAATTTTAGAACTGAGACCTCAGCTGTGATCTAATTAAACAATGAGAGTTGACAAAATAGTCAGTGCTGTCTGTTAATGACCTCCTGGGGCAGTTAAACATACCAAGGCGAAAAAGAACGGACTGGGAAGGTCATCTTCTTCCCTCTGAGAAAGATTCTTGGACGATCAGAGCCTGATTGAATCTCACTTTAGTTTGTGCCTGAGACACCCAGGCACACAGGAATCCCTGAGGCAAGACTGTCTGGCTCAAGGTTCCCCAAACAAAACTTACCCAACAATGCAGAGCAAGCCATTCCCAAGCAGGAACAAAACAATGCAGAAATGCTTTGCGCGTGTTCTTAAAAATAATTTCCCCACATACAAGTTAAATAGAAGTCTGTGGCTAGAAATGATGGTGGTGATGATACTAGAATCAAAATACGGCTCTTCAGTTTGCAAAACACTTGGCATAATAACCAAAATCACTTTATAGAAAGTACAGAGTTCATTTGGTCCTCACTTCATCCCTGTGAGATCGGTGCTGTTATTATCCCGTCTTGATAGAAGGAGAAAATAGATAGGGAAATATTAGGTGATTTGCCCAAGGTCACACAGCTAGCTCGGTGTCTGAGTCAAGACTAGAATCAGCCCTCCACCTATATACCATATATAGTGATATATAATATATATATATGATATATAGTGGTATATGTATGTAGGTCCCTACATCTGTCTACTTCTTGTAGTTCCTACTTCTGCCGGTCTATAAAAACTCCAGGAGGTCCAGGATAAAACATAAATCACCATAATTTGTAATAAAGAAGGAATGATGAATATATAGCTATGTACGTATCTATTTACATACACAAATCTATCATCTTTCTGTGTCTGTGTCTCTTTTTCCATCTCTCTTTGTCTACTTCTATTTGTTGGTCTCTCCTTCTCCTCCTGTGGAATCAAACCCCATTGCTGGCAATGACATGTGGAAACATCTGTCCAGATGTTGAAAAACCTGTTGGTCCCAGATAGCTTTTCTTAAACCATTTAGCAATACATGTGTAGATAATATTTATAGAAACATAATAAAACAGGGGATGAGAACCATTCCATTGAACTCAGTTCAGCTCAGATATTTTTTAATCTCCTACTATTTGCGAGGAATAGTGCTGGGCACTGGGGATACAAAAGCAGAAAAAATGGAGCTTGAATTCTGAGGGGTGTTATATGTGTGTGCAGTGATAAATGAGGTAATTTGAGGAGGGAAGAAAGCACTAACAACTGAGAATTATGGTGGGGGAAAGGGTCAGGAAATCAATCATTCAAGAGTTTATTAAGCACCTATTATTCCAGACACTGTGCCAAGTGCTGGGGAATACCGACACCAAAAAACAAACCCCCCAAATTCTAAAAAGCTTTTGGCCTCAAGCAACTTACATTCTATGGGAAGGGACAATCTGAATGTGAGCATCAGGTTCCTTAGGGGAGGGGTACCCTCCTAGAGTTTTAGAGGCTATACCTCTTTAAGCTTCTGCCAGGCTTAGATAAAGAATAAACACATTCCAGCTGTTGGCTGGGCAACTTGAAGAAACATACCAAAGCTGAGATTGGGAAATAATGACTTGGTCTGATTAAAATGAAGAGGGCAGGCAGGAGAGAGGAAAGTGTTGGAGTTGAAGTAGGTGGACCTCAGTTTCTATTCTAGATCTGCTTTCTGACCTTCGGCAAATGATTTGATCTTTCTGGGTCTCAGTTTCCTCATTTGCAGAAAGGAAGTATTGGATTAGATAACCTGTAAAATTCTTCCCAGCTCTAAAACTTTAAATTGAACAATCACCATATATGGTTCTACATGTATATATAAAATTCTCCCAGGACGACTGAGTTAGTTGTCAGTCCTTTCAGTCATGCCTGATTCTTTGTGATTCCATTTGAGTTTTTTTTGGCACAGATATTAAAGTGGTTCACTAGTTTCTTCTCCAGCTCAATTTACAGATGAGGAAACTGAGGCAAACAGCATTAAGTGACTTACCCAGGGTCGTATAGCCAATAAGTTTCTGAGACAATATTTTAACTAAGTCTTCCTGACTTCACAAAACACTGATAATTTAATATATCTGATTTTTAGGTTTTCTTTATTTTTCTCTCTCATTGTTGGGAGCAACAAGGATATTACCTCCATAATCATCATCAACAAAAGTGTTTATGGGTTTGCAACTATTTTGTGGGACACCGTCAAAATATTAGCTCAACCCTTAAATAATTAAGGCTGTATTTAAGATTGGGAGGGGGACTACACTGAGGAAGATTGTTGGTTCAAACTAAAGGGATTCACAGGCTTAATCTGCCTCATCAGGATTTCTTCACCTTCTCGTCCTCTAAAACACTGAGATTTCTTTTTAAGTTTTTAATGCAGCAAACATTATCCTACCTGCCACTTCCATTGGGATTTCTGCATGGCTTAGTCTAATTACTCTGGATGCTAGACCTTGCATGCTATGAACAACTTCAAAGAAGAAAAAAAAAGACTAGAAAAGGGGAGTTTTTCAGGCACAATATCAAGGAGACAAGATAGCGTTTTGTTCTTGGGCTATGATGGACAAATCAAATGGATAATCTATGAGAATGATGGATGGGACACATTTTAATATAAAACATCAGGTGTGGTGAATTTCTTCAAGAGTATCTTTGAAATTGCTCAGGCATTGTTCAGTCCAAAATTAATGGTAAAGTTTAAAAGTTTTCCCTGTTTAAAAAAAAAATAGTCGTGGGGATGAGAGAATCTGATTACCTTTGATTGTCAACTGTGGTCAAATGTTGGTTCTGAGCAATGGTTTCAGAAGGAAGTTCCTGCCTCCAGGCAATACGATATCTTAAACCCAGTGATTGTTTCTTGTCCAGCAAGGATTGTCACTAGGAGCCTATTTTCTATTTTCTGGGAAGCCAAATAAACATACTGCAAAATATTTTCTTTTTGTTAAACCATCTCCTTTAATCTTAGAATAAATTCTATATGTTGATTTCAGGACAAGAGTGGTAGGGGATAGGCAATTGGGGTTAAGTGACTTGTCCAGGGTCATACAGCAAAGGAAGTATCTAGGACCTCTCATCTGTAATCCTGACTCTCAATCCACTGCCCTACCTAACTGCCTCCAAAATATTTTCACAGTTTAAAAAAAAATAGATTCTTCCTTCAATTTTTTTTCCTACTGAGAAATTTTCACTCCTTTCTGCCCTCCTTATTCTCATAAATAAAACCATACAATGCTAAATAAAATGAAAAGATCATGGGATCCCAGAACAAAAGTTAGAAAGAGACCTCAAAGGCCATGTAGTTCAGCTCTTTCATTTTCATTTTGTTCAGTCATTTTTCAGGCATGTCTGACTCTTCATGACCCCATTTGGGGTTTCCTTGGCAAAGATACTAGTGTTTTTCATTTCTTTTTCCAGATTGTTTTACAGAGGAGGAAACTGAGTTAAGTGACTTGCCCAGAGTCATACAACTATTAAATATCTGGATCCAGATTCGAACTCATGAATATGAGTCTTTCTTATATCGGGTTAGCTACTCTATCCACAACACCTCTTGGCTACCTTTCATTTCAGAAATGAATGAAACAAGTCCCAGTTATGCAAGCCATCAAATGTTTATTAAACCTTGATTACAGGCCAGGCACTATGTTAAGTGCTAAGGATATAGAAAAATGCAAAACCATGGCTCTTGCTCTCATGTAGATCATATTGTTATTGGGGCAGAAAGTCAAGATACTCATAACTACATGCATAGAAAATATTCATAGCATAAAAGGAAGGGAATCTAAAAAGAAAGGCACTACCAACTGGAAGAATTTTGAAAGACTTCCTAAGGAAGATGAGATTTAAGTGGAAGCCAGGGAAGCTAGGAAGTAGAGATGAGGGGTGGAGCATTTGATGCATGAGAAGCAATTATTGATCATGAATAGCCTAAAGATGGGAGGGTTCAAATCTGGCCTCAGACACTTCTTAGCTGTATGACCATGGGCAAATTGCATAATCCCCATTGACTAGCCCTTAATGTTCTTCAGTGTTAGAACTGATATACTGTACTGATTCTAAGATTGAAGGTAAGATTTTTAAAATGAAAAAACAAAAGATAAGGCATGGAATCGGGTGATGGATTGCCATATTTGAGGAATAATAAGTGGACTAATTTAGCTGGGTCATAGAATGCCTGCATATATAATGATAACAACAATAAAAGCAATAATAATATGTATATTCAGATTATTTAACCTATTATTTAATTCAACCTTCACAGCACCCTAAAGGGGTATGAGCTATCTTAATCCCATTTTAAAGATGAGGAAATTAAGTATGAGAGATATAAACTGACTTTTTTGGTGGGCATATAGCAATTAATTTTGCCGGAAAGGATTCAAACTCAAGTGTGGCTCTAAGATCACCACTTCTAAGATCGAAAAGGTAGGAAGGAATAGGTAGGTTCAGTGACTTAAAGGAATATAATTCTAGAGTTGCAAGGGGTCTTAGATATCATTAATCCCATTTGCCTCATTTTTCAAAATAGGAATTGAGACCCAGAGGATTTCTGGAATTAAGCTGGGGTGATACAGAGAATAAGAATCATCAAAGGAAAGATTCGACCGCAGGCTGACTCCAAAACCAGTGTTCATTTCCCTAGAAAGTGCTACTTCCATAATATGACTTCTCTGGGTACATGTTTTTTCTCTGAGTAGAATACATATAAGGAGCTTATTAAATAAGGTAGGATGGAGCACAGGACTTGGGATCAGAAAGATTCCAATTCAAATCTTGCTTCAGATACTTCCTAATTGTTACTTCTCCATTTCTTTCTTTTTTTTTTAAACATTATTTTATTTGGTCGTTTTCATACATTATTCACTGGAAACAAAGATCATTTTCTTTTCCTCCCATTCCCCCCCCCCCCCGCTTCCATTTCTTTAACTGTAAAATGGTGATTAAAAATAGCCCCTACATTATGGGTTGGTATAAAGACAAGATCAGATAACAAACAATCTGTATTGAGACAAGCAGGCAGTACAGTGGTTGGGTTACTGGATCCAGAATCAGGAAGGTCTGAGTCCAAATCTAGCCTCAGAATCCTTAAAAGCTATGTGCCTCCAGGCAAGTTATTTAACATCTGCCTGGCCCAGTTTCCTGATCTCAAAAATGGGTGCAATAACAGCAAATACCTCCCATGGTTGTTGTGAGAATTAAATGACATATGAGGAGGGGGAGAGACAGAGACAGAGACAGACAGACAGTCAGACAGGCAGAGACAGCGAGAAATAGACAGATAGACAAAGACAGACAGACAGACAGAGACAGACAGACAGAGAGGGGGAAGAGAAGGAGGGAGAAAGAGTAAGACAGACAGAGAGAGAGAGAGAGAGACAGAGACAGAGACAGAGACAGAGACAGAGACAGAGACAGAGAGAAAGAGACAAAGAGTTGACAGAGAGAGAGGAGCAGTCTGGACCAGACAAGAGACTCAAATTCACACCTTCATTGTGACATATTTTAGCTTTGTGATCTTAGACAAATGACTTTTTTGAGTCCCATTTTCTTCTGCTGACTTTAGAGGTCTATGAAAACACAAGTTTTGACCTAGCATAATCCCTTCAATTTGAAGATGGTGAAATATTCCCAGAATGGTGGCAAAGATCTCAATTCTCAGTTTTACACTGTATGCTGCTGATTTTGAAATGGATCTGAGCTCTCACTCATGTGACTATTTCCTCCAGCAATGCAGATCATAACTTATCCTCTATGGTCTATCTTGTGTGACTCACACCCACGTCCTCCTTAAAGTTTGCCGAAGGGCAGCCACCCAACATTGTAGACACTTTTCTCACTCTTTTAGAATTGGAAAGATACCAGAATTAACACCTGGACAATTCCCTGATAATCCCTCCCTTTCACCAAATGTCTTTATGGTTCTTATGTTTCATTGATGACTGATCTGGTCTTTGTGTTTCTTGTTTTCAATTTGTAATACTCAAAAGACACGGGAGAAGTTATATGATTGATGTGTGTAGTGTGGTGGGCACACAGTAAGTAGGCTAAGATAGAGAGATAAAGTGTTGGTTTTGGACCTGAATTCAAATCCTGTCACAAACACATATTAGATGTGTAACTCTGAGGGAGTCACTTAACCTTTGTAAAATAAGGAGAATAGCAACTTCCTTCCAGGACTATCATGAGGAACAAAGGAGACAATATGTGAAAATATTTTGTAAATTGTAAAGGCTATGAAAATGCTGTTATCATTATCATTATTTTCCAGAAATGAGACCAAGTCATTAAAAAAACTCCTCTCCAACATCAGATACCCTACCAAGGTCAGAAAGAAAAGAGGGATGATTTGTAGCTTTCCAAATGGAATCTCCATCTTGAATAATGACCCTTGATAGTCCATGCTTCAGCTTTTATGGATGCCTTAGATGGGGTTATAGCTATGCAAGACTGGAAAACAACTTACCAGAGCATTAAAAGCAAAAAGGCAAATCCACACAGATTTCGTAAGCACTCTTGGGCCACAATGAGGACAATCCACCTGGGATTTTATCTCTGAGTTTTGCATTTGTATCCATCCACCAACACAGAAACAATGCAGATTTACACTTGGCTAATAAGAACTCATCATTGTACATTAGAAGTTACCAGATGGAGAAAGAATGCTATCCACATCCAGAGAAAGAACTGTGGGAGCAGAGACACAGAAGAGAAACATTTGCTGGAACACATGGTTCAATGGGTATTTGATTGGGGATGTAGACTCTAAATGATCACTCTAGTGCAAATACTAATAATATGGAAATAGGTCTTGATCAATGACACACATATAACCCAGTGGAATTGCTCCTTGGCTAAGGGAGGCTAAGGAAGGAGGGGGGGGTATGAGGGGGGAAAGAAAAGAATATGAATCATGTAAGCTTGGAAAAATATTCTAAACTAATTAATTAACTAAATAAATAAAAACAAAAACAAAAAAGAAGTTATCAGATGCTTTGCTTTCTCACCCCTGGTGACACTCCTCTTTGGCATACCTTAAAAGTCACGTATGTTTCATGCCACTTGCCCCAGGTATACATTATGTAACTCCATACACAAATATTCCTAGTTACAGCTGTATGCACACTCAGAATTTACACTTGGTTTGCCAGCACTCGACTTCGTTTTTTCTGCTCTCTTCCCCTCTCCCCCCACCTATCCCATCACACAACCTGAACCCAATCCCCACTAGGCAAGGTCAGATTGGAATCTAGTTGACCTGGGTAAGGCCGTCTTGGCATCACTGCTCTTTCTATCCAGAAAAGGAATGGGTTTCTTTTGTCCTTTTTGCACTTGGTTGGCCTTGTCACAAATTACATCGTTGTCCTGTTCCATTTTCTAGAGTTAATGCTCAGTTTCCATCAAACAGAAGGCAGGGTTTTGCCTTGGGAAAGTCAAACTTGTCCTTACTGAAAGAACTGGTAATCTTTCACATTTGACTTGGTTGTAGGAAAGGGTCCATGTGTCACTAGGACAAGCTGGAAAATGGATAAGACTCCAAGATCATTGCAGTCAGCCAAACTGCATCATGAGTGTGCAAAAACTGCATAATATAATTGATATTTGCAGAGTAGTTGATATATGATTTTTCACTTGCTTCATCTCACTGACAATAAGTTATTAGCAATAATTATTGCAAAATAATAATCTCTCATGCTGGCCTTCGAACCCAGAAGACTGAGGTCCAAACCCAGCCTCTAACTTATGCTCATTGTGGGACCCTGGGCAAACCACTTAACCTCTCAGTGTTATAGGTAATTCTCTGAGAGCATAAATTGTAACAAAGGTGCTGATCTACATCGGTAGATTGAATCCTCTCCAAAGGGTTCCCTAGATGAACGAAATTACAGTCTGGTCACCATTCATGTTGTTCAGTCATTTCAGTTGTCTCTGACATTTCATGACCCCATTTGGGGTTTTCTTGGTTTTCCATTTCCTTCTTGAACTCATTTGATGGAGGAGGAAACTGAGGCAAGTAAGGTGTGTGACTTGCCTGGGGTCCCACAGCTAGTAAGTCTCTGAAGCCAAATTTGAACTCAGGACAATGTCTTCCTGACTCCAGGCAGCCCTCCATGCATTGTGCCTTCTTTTTGGAGGGAAGTATCCAAATCTGTCATTTCATTGATGTAGCAGTTTGTGGAATGGGAACTCTCCCCACCAATGCAATTTAGAGTCCAGCAGAGATGCTCAAGAAACTAATATTTTAAGTGACTAATCTAAGGCAGTGAGGGGGCACAGTGGATGAAACAACAGATTTGGAGTCAAGAAGTCCTCAGTTCAAGTACTGTTCAGACACAGTGGGTGATGATCATTTAAATCTTCTAAGCCTCAGTTCCTTTCATTTTAAGATGGGACTAATAAAAATTAATGATAACCTATAATATAACATATAATATAATAGAACATGATATGATATAAGATATAATATAACATGGCATAATATAACATAATAAAGTAATGTAACATAGCATAAAGTAACATAATAAAGTAACATAATGTAACATAACATGACATAACATAATTTAGCATCACATAACATACCTTAACATAATATAATATAAACCTAATTTTAGTATATATATAAAGTAATTTGCATACCTTAAAGTATTATATTATTGCTCACAATTATAGTGTCACAGCTAGTATGAATCTAAGTCAGAATTCATATTTTCCCAATTCTAGGGCATTTCTTCTCTCCAACCTGGTACTCTGATTCTATATTATTACATTTAATTGCAGTTATTATTATTTTCAGAGATTATCATATTATGATGAAATAATGTAAACACAGCTATTACTATATATTAGAAAGTTTTCTGGTTCTGGAGTTATAGGACCTGGATTTAAGTCCTGGCACTTACTATCTATATGATGTAAATTTTAGTTTTACTCCACCCTACTTACTCTTTAGAATTTTAGCAACCAGGAATATACACCCCCACTTAAGGATTAACTATAGGGGTGAATGTCCTATAACTGGCATGTGCTAGCAAGTGACAAATCATAAACAACTGACTGACCCCCTGGGCTGTCCTAAGCCAAGCTTAAGCCACCATTGGTACATGTGAGACACAGGAAGTGATGTAAAGAACTGCCTATATATTTCGCATCACTTCCTGTGAGGAGCTCTGTAGGTGGCATTGGGAGCTTTTGGCTGCGTTTGGCATGCTTGTGGCTTTGGTGGACTTTGACAGTGGAGGTCACTGGAAGGAGCTCTGTAATGTGGTTTAGGTGAGGCAGTTTCCCTGGATGGCCACTTGGTGAGTGAGAAGGCTGACTCCCCTTTTCCTTGACCTTCTGAAGGAACTATCCTCTGAGGAGGCCCCTCATCTTGGAGGAGGCCTCATGGCTGGAAGCTAAGCTAGAATTAATCTTCTGAGAAGGCCCCTTGGATGAGGCCTCTGAACTCCCCTTGGCTTAGGTCAGGCTGGAGCAGATATTCTACCCTTTCCTTCTTCTCCTTCTTCTTCCTTCCTTCTATTGTAAATAAACCACCATAAAAATCCCATACTGACTTGAGTATTTCATTGGGATCAAATTTAAGTCCCTGGTGACCACTAATGTAACATATTCAGTCTCAACTCCTAAAATTTACCCTTAACAATGAACTTGGGCAAGTCACTTAACACCTTGAACTCAGTTATATTATCTGTACAATAAAAGACTTGGACTAAATTTCATAGTCCAAATTTATTTAAAATTTGAAGATGAGGGGGGAAAACCTTCTTCAACCTACCAAGCTTTAATTTTTCTGAGTTTTATTAACCTTAAAAATTAGTTCAAAAAAGCATCTGTGTGGCTCAGTGGATTGAGAGCCATGCCTAAAGATGGGATGTCTTAGGTTCAAAATCTTGCCTCAGACACTTTCCAGCTGTGTGACCCTGGGCAAGTCACTTAACCCCCATTGCCTAGCCTTTACCACTCTTCTGCCTTGGAGCCAATACACAAAATTGACTCCAAGATGGAAGGTAAGGGTTTAAAAAAAATAGTTCAACATCTCAAAAGATCCATAATGTTATTGATGTGAGTTATTCCTTCATAGGCTCAACTCTCAACCCTTGCATTCCTTAATGGATAGTTTTTATGAGCTTTTACAGCCAGAAATGTTGCCTCGTAGCCAGACATAAAATGATGAACCCGTCTGGCATGCTCATGTGTCAGACAAAAACTCTATCCCAAGGCTAGGTCCATACTGAAAATTTTTTTTCACATTGGTGAAATTTGTGCTTCTCTGGTATTGCCTTCAACCCAGGGTTCCTTCAATATTATTAGACACTAGAAGAGGAACCATGAAATCAAACATGGTTAAATTTGAAAAGAAACATATTTTAAAAACCTGCTTTTAGATGGCAATTGGTGTCATATAATGGAAAGTGTATTAGATTTAGAGGGAATTGTTTTCTTCAAAGGAATAAATTTGAGGAAACTTATTCAGTAGTTCTTCAGTTGTGTCTGACTTGTCATCTCATTTGGGATTTTCTTGGTGAAAATAGTAGTGATTTACCATTTCCTTCTCCAGCTTATTTGACAGATGAAGAAACTAAGGCAGAAAAGGTTAAGTGACTTGCCCAAGGTCATATAGAAGCCAAATTTTCATTCAGATCTTCCTGACTTTGGTCCTGGCACTCCATCAATGGCAGAAATAGCATCCCTATTTCCCCTTAAAATTATGTTTCTAGATCAAATAGATCATTGTTTTAATTGAAGAGAACTACTAAAACATGAGATTATGATAGGATCATAGATTTAGACCTGAAAGAACTCTTAGAAATGATTTAATCCAGCTGTCATTTTTTTAACAGATGAGCAAACTGAGGGTCTAATAAAACTACAGATTTGAAACTTGATAAATTTATCATTTCTATTTGAGTGAAGGTGGTAACAGACTACCCACAGTGCCCTGAAAATAGTGGGTATTTCATAAATGACTGATAAAATTTAGTTGAGTTTAATCACCCATCCTCACCCTTTCCAGCTAGTATATAACACATTTTCTGGGTTTATTCCCTCTGGCAAGTTGAGTTCCAAGAGGATACCTACTACAACTCTTCCAAATGGTTAAGGGGTAGCCCTGAGTGTTAGGGCTAGTTTTCTAGAACTATAGATCACAAGCTACCACCTTTGTTCTTCCCTCTATGACTAACAGCCCATATCAACTAATCACCTGAATTTAATTACATATATATATATATGTATATATATATATACATATATATATATATATAAAACAGTTAAAGGCAGTGTTGATACCTAATGTATTGAGGCTTACATACAAAAATATCAAATCTTGTAATTTGCTTTTCCCTTTTATCTCACAGAATCAATAAGAGGGCAACAACCTATCATGAAACTCAAAGAAGTCCCATTGATGGACATTCTTACTTAAACTACCTTCTATCTTTCCCACTTCAAGAAAACTCCAGTTAATGTTTACCCTGGCTTCTGGGGAGCAGATAGATTTGTCCTGATGTCCTAAATGAGGCCAGCAGGTTGTGAGACACTAAGACAGAACAGTTGAAATTAGGAAAATTTAACATAGCAATTAACAACACTGGGCTTTCCCATTCCCTATTGAAGTAAGGAAGTGAATATAAGTTACTGCTCCCATCCCCAACAGAGACCATAATGAATGGATTGCTTTTAAAGATTGCTAGGTACACTCATTAGCCAATGGCATGAAAGACCTATAAGCTGAGAGGTTAGTTAATTGGGAAAGGAAAATAAAGGGAAGGGAGTAAACATCTACCTAGCACCTATTACAAGCCAAGCATCTTGAGAAGAGATTTTACAAATATCTCATTTGGACCTCATGGCAACCTTGAGGAGATGATACGAGTATACTCATTTTATAGTTGAGAAAACTGAGGCAAACAGAGATTAAATGGCTTGTCCAGGGTCATACATCTAGTAAATTTCTGAGGCCAAATTTGAACTCAGGTTTTCTGACTCCGGGCCCAGCATTCTTTCCATTAAACCACCAGCTGTCTCTAATTAGTATATTTCCCAGTGTTGAGAATTTTTTCTCGTTGGTGTAGAAAATTAATATTGAATTAGATTTCATATAAAATCATTACAATTCAATATTAATTTTCCACATTGGACTTAGACTATGGCATGTACTATTCTTAGATGATAGCATCATCAATGTAGACTAGAAAAGAATCTATGAGTTCATATAGTCTAACCTTCTTCATTTTGTGTTTGAGGAAGCTAAAGGCTCAGAGAGCTTGTGTTGTATCAGTATAAATGGCAGAATTGGAATTGGAAATGTAGGACCTCTAATCATCCCTAATCCACTGCTTCTTATTTTCTCTGCCTTATCAGACATCTTATCTGAGTGCCATTGAATAAAGTGAGGATCTTCATTCTCATTCAAAAACCACTCATTAACCATCCCCTTACTGAAAGCAATATGGAGTTAATGACATCCTGGTACCCTTCCTCATGGAAAGGTATAACCTATATTATAACCCTAGCATGGAGGAGAAGGAAGAGAAGATGATAGTGGAGGACAATATGCCATATACAAAAGTAAGAAGTGTGCCAATATGCTCTTGAATAGTAGAATAGAATAAGAATAATATTTCTAGCCTGATGAAAACAAAGGAAAGAAAAGTCATTGTATGTCTCGGAGGTGATATTTTTTAATAAAAATAAAGAAGGCAAGACAAATAATAATAGTGATAATGTCTCCCAATTGAATAATGAAATGAGACTTAGTAAATGATGAAAGGTATTTAAATAAAAGAATTTGGGGGGGAAAGTATTTACTATATGGGAAGCCCAGAACTAAGTGGTAAGAGTTACACTTAGAAAAAGCGACACAGCCCCTGCCCTCAAGAAGTTTGCATTCTATGGGTTCGAATCAAGAACACATGTGACACCCAGTGGAATCACGCATCGGCTATGGAGGGTGGGGGGGAGGAAAAGAAAATGATCTTTGTCTTTAATGAATAATGCTTGGAAATGATCAAATAAAATATTATTTTTAAAAAAAGAAGTTTGCATTCTAATAGAGGGAGACGGCATATATAGGAGGCTTCAAGGGCGAAGGTAGATGGGGAGCCTCTGTGATCCTCAGGGTGTAGTACAAAAACAGGTAGTAATAATGTACCTTCTACAGTATTTTTTCATAGGTTAGAAAGATTTCCTCTTTCTGATATTGAACCACTTGATACCAAAGACCTGGATAGCAACAATTGACTTTTAGATTATCTATGAAACTATTCTTTGGAAGGTCACAAACAGCCTTGTTTCTTTTAACTACTTGCCAATTCCAATGACCTCTTCTTATTCTTCTTCATCCTCTCTGTAGCATTTGGAACCACTGACTACCCTCTCCTAAATATTTTCTCCTCCTTTGGTTAAAAAATTAGGACATTGACTTGTCTTCCTTATTACCAGTTGCTCCATTTCTGTTTTCTTCCCAGGTTCCTCACCCTCTTCCCAATTCCTTGAAGTGGTTGACCCAGATTATATCCTTGACCCCCAACAGCTATGCAAGTCACTTTTGAATCTCCCTTTTCAGTTCCAAACTCTTCTAAATCTCAGACCTGTTCCTTCAGCCAGTGGGAGAAGATCTTGACCTTTATGTCTACTTGGCATCTCAGATAAGTTTGCTATTTTGTCAAAAGCCTCTTTCCTTCAATTGATTTGACTATTTCTGCCAGTAGTACCACTATTCACCCAACTGACTATGAAGAAAACATATTCTTTTGTAAAATTTCCTTCTCTGCTTCATATTCTTTCAGTTAAAAATCCTCTTCATCTCTCCTGTGTTTTTGCAGGCTCTCAGATTCCCTTCCCTCTGGTTGCTCTCTAGTTCTCTGCTAGTTTCCTAGTTCAGAGCTCCATTATTCATCAACTTTTCCCCAGTTCTCACTACTTTCACTACCCCTCTACCTCCCATAATGCCAATGAACAGGGCAGAACCAGACTAATCTCTTTATGCAGGAATCTGGCATATCCCTCTTCAAATTCAAATCCTTCAATAGTGCTCAAACTGAAAGGTGATTTGATGTGGAGACAGAGGGCTTGGTTTCAAATTCTGACTGTACCATTTATGAATTAGTATCTCACTGAGCTAGTTGTTCCCCTGCTTTAAGTTTGAGTGTATTTATCTGTAAAAACTCAGTAAGTTTGACCAGATGATAACTTTACCTCTAAAAGGAACAATAAGTATCATCTAGTCCAAATCCTTCACTTTATAGATGAGGGAAATGGGGCATAGATTTGCTGACTTTTGCAAGGAGTGAAAGAAAAAGAGCTAGGGATTCAATCCAGGTTCTCTGACTCCATATCTAAAAGTTTCTCTGCTATATGACACTGCTTCCCCTGAGATGACCATTACATTACCTTCACATACTAAATCGATGATCCTGTGTCCCTCTGCACAAACTCTTGCTTTTTATACAATACTGTTTGTAACAAAAAATAAAAATAATTGTCATTTTTTTAATCCTTACCTTCCATCTTAGAATCAATATTGTGTATTGGTTCCACAGCAGAAGAGCTATAAGGGCTAGGCAATAGGATTTAAGTGACTTGCCCACGGTCACACAGCTGGGAAGTGTCTGAAGTCAGATTTGAACCCATGACCTCCCGTCTCTGGGCCTGACTCTCAATCCACTATGCCACCAAGATGCCTTCAAACAACTGTCTTTTACACACTATGATCAAGTTCATTTCTTGGAGACTCAATTTCCTAATCCTTAAATGAGAATAACAATAGCAGCTACCTACCAGGTTTATCATGAGGACTTCATACACACACACACACACACACACACACACACACACACATACACACACACACACACACACACACACACACACACACACACACTAATAGTGGCCTGGCACACAATAGATAATAAATGATTGTCAGAAACTTTCTAAACATTAGCTATTGTTATTAATGAATATGTTTAAATTGGTTATTATTGTTCTATGACACAATAAAATTGATTTTCTAAGTTACCCAAATTAAAGACCCAATAGGAGAGCCTTCCAAAAGGAAGCTAGAAGAGGCTGCATTTGAACAGACTCCCTACGACTTCTCTAGACACTTTTAATGGTTCCATTTGCACGTTTCTATTATATCTCAAAATGTCAATGATATGGGATTCACTTTATTTTTTTTTCTTCCAAGAGCATTCAGGCAGCTACATCCCTGTCAATATTAGCAAGAACATCTTACTCTGGTCTACTTGTAGCCTAAGATCACATTAAATTACACACTTGTTGGATAGGTCAAGTGGTATTTTAATCATCTGTCACTGAGATAGCAAAATCAAAAATTATTATATACAATCTCCAAACCTATGTGGAGAGTGATCGGAACATGGCACACTGTTAACTATTTAAATTCAGAAGGACTTTATTTTATGATACAGCAAATATTTATTAAGCATTTTCTGTGTAGCTCTCATTGTAATGGGCACCAGGGAAAATAGAAATTTCTACAAAGATACAGTTCTTGTCCTCAATGAACTCACAGTCTAGCAGGAAGATGATACTGATTCAGGTAGTTTTCATGTACAGTATTACATGATCCAGTCTGAATAGAGTAATAGTGTATTAACTCCCTACTATGTGTAACTCAATGTTAGGAGCTGGGGACACATAAGCAAAATGAAAACTAATTCTTATACTTGTGGAAAGTCTTATATTGAAGGAATACATTATATAAATAGTCAATCAACATGTATTAGGCAGGGCACCTACTATGTGCCAACCAATGTAATATATGCCAAGTATACCAAGAAAGGCAAACGATCATTCCCGAGCATAATCTTTAAAATGAAAGTCAGATGATCTCTAAAATCTCTTAGAGCCTTATATCTATGATACTTTCATTACCAATTTGAGGTCTCACCGTGGAAATAATACACTGAAGTCTTCTGGAGAGGAGTGGAATATGATTAGACTTGGATATTTGGAAGATGATTTTGACTGGAGTGTGTATGAAGGATGGAAGGAGGAAGAAAGAGAGTAGAAGCCAGATGTCCAAGGTGACAATCACTGTGATAGCTAAGGAAAGGGGTTATAAAGGCCTTGCTAATGAAGGAAAAGTGACAGATAGAAGATATGCCATGAAGTTATAATACACAAGATTGGCATCTAACTGGATAAATGAATGGGTGTAGGGTGAGAGAAATAAGTACTTAAGTGAACTTTAGGAAAAAATAAAGCAACTTCCTAAAAGTAAAAGTCTTTGTTGAATCTCTACTATATGCTTAAATGTCTGTTAATCTCTGGATTATTCCATAAAAGCATATTTAAAGGTAATGAATTTCAAAATCAAGAAATGCATGTTTTAGAAAATGCCAATATACTCTGGAGATAAAATATCTTAAATCAGGGATTAGAAGGAGCATCAGGTTAGAAGGGATCAGGTGGCTTCCAGACCAGTCTAATAAAATGATTTACCATAACTTTGAGAAGTCACAGGACCTCTTAAGAACTGAGGAGTGAAGATTGTAAAAGTCTAGAAGACTTGGGAGACATGAGTTTTGAGGTTCTTTTTTTTAAACCCTTATCTTCCATCTTGGAATGAATACTGTGTATTGGTTAATACTGTGTATTGGTTCCAAGGCAGAAGAGTGGTAAGGGCTAGGCAATGGGAGTCAAGTGACTTGCCCAGGGTCACTCAGCTGGGAAGTGTCTGAGGCCAGATTTGAACCTAGGACCTCCCATCTCTGGGCCTGGCTTTCAATCCACTGAGCCACCCAGCTGCCCCCTGATGCTATTCTTGAAGCCAGGAGAATGAGTGAACTCACCAAGGTAATACTTTTGACTCAGGGTTCCCAGGCTACCAACTGTGGGGATTTTTTCTTTGACCAGAAGAGTCAGAAATATCTAGAGTCTATGTAAATACTTCCCAAGATAAATGGAAACCTATAAACAAAATAGAAATTGTAGTTTACCTGGAACATCTCTGGACATCTTGGAAGATTTCAGGTCAGGGAACGTTAGTTAATTCAATTCCCTGGCTTGTTTACACATATTGATAATTGGACCATGGGGAAATCATTTAAGGGTTCAAGCTCTTCATCTTTAAACAAAGATGAGTGACCTAGGAGGCTCCTGAGGATCCTTCCAAATATATCAGCAATTTTATTTTTTGCCTAATATCTATATTTTCAATGATTTAGGAAGCCCTATGTAAGGAATTCGTTCTATAATTCAGGCCAGCACCTGTGGTTTAATAGAGGAGAGTTGGTGGAACTGAAAAGCTACCCGGGTCATAGAGTTAATGTCTCAAAGGTAAGATTTGAATTTCAAGCTTTCTGACTCCAGGCCTAGTTCTCAATCCACTATGTTCCAGCTGCCTCTCATGAATCCATTTAAAGGATGTCTTTACTACTAAAACAAATGAAAATGTTGATATAGTGGGCATATTTTGGAAAACACTAATATATTTTGTGGATAAAGTGCTGATGGCTAAATTGGTTATTTACTAATCATGGAATATTAGCTGGAAAGTCTTCTTGGTTGGAGGGGGTGGTATTTTTACTATAAATAATCTCTTCTCATCTATTCTAGAGAAAGGTGTTTTTTACTAATAAATGTACATTCAGAATACACATTCAACACGTGTGTTGTTCTTAAGAATGGGAATATATTGCGTGGTGTGTGATCATATTTAGTTTCCTGGCAGTAAATAAATTTTAATGGTTTGACTAGAATAAATGGAAATTATAAATAAGAATGGTAGTTCACCAATTTAAAATATTATTGCTCAAAGTTTAAATGACTTTTAATAACTTTTATTTACAAAAGAAGTGAAAAGAGTGACAGTAAAGAAATACAAAACTGAACAGAGAAGATATTTTAGTCTATCTAACTAAATATTGCTCCAGTGCTCCATTCAGCTAGGACCCCTTTACCCTCAACCAGAATTAAACTCTCTCCAGAAGTCAGGAAAGGAAGGCCAGCTATTCACTCACTTAAGTTCTTTCCAAGAGGCAGTTCAAGATGATGACTTGAACTGAAGACAATTCCTTAAGCAGACTCATCTCTGAAGTTGACCCCATTCTCAAGCCAACTCTCCCCAGTAGACTATCCCAGAAGACTATCCCCAGGAGACAGTGTCAAGCCAAAGGATTTAATGGTGACTTCTTGTTCCTTCACTTCTTCACAGGGGCCAATCACAGTTTCCAAATTGTCTACCACTAACCAGGAGGGCAGTGTCTGTGGGATCTTCTTCTCACCCTCTGAAGTTTTAAGTTATTATCAAAATGATTCACAGCTTCTTAGCTGATTGAGTTTCTGAGGGTGTGAACTATGATTTCCTGGCTGATTGAGCTGAAAGGGTGAAGCTCTCTAAGTGGCTTGTGAGTTCTTCCACCTAGTGCTAAGTAGGGTATTCAAGCTTTTATTGATTCAATTCAAAAGTAAACAAAGGAGAGTTAATCCTGTCTTCACAATCTGGTGAGGTACTAAGTAGGGCTCCTTAAGTTATTGTTAACCAATTATTAACTCAAAATAGACAAAAGGAGTAAAGAATTCACTTTCACAACTGTAAAGTCAGAATATACAAAGAGAACAAAGAATTCACTTTCATACCTGGTCTGTGATTATATTTGATAAATATGTTTGTTATATAGTTTTTATTTCTTTAAAAAAATAATGTTTTTCCCTATTTGACAAATGGTCAAAGGATATGAACAAGCAATTTTCTGATGAAATCAAAGCCATCAATAATCATATGAAAAAATGTTCTAAATAACTCTAGATTAGAGAAATGCAAATTAAAACAATTCTGAGGTACTACCTTACACCTATCAGATTAATTAATATGGCAATAAAAAAGTGGTAAATATTGGAGGGGATGTGGCAAATTGGGACACTAATGCATTGATGATGGAGTTGTGAACTGATACAACCATTCTAAAAGTCAATATGGAATTATACCTAAAGGTCTATAAAACTGCATACCCTTTGATCTGGTAATGCCACCACTTGATCTGTGTCCCAAAGAGATTATAAAAAAAGGGGAAAGGACCCACTTATACAAATATATTTATAGTGTTCTTTTTATGGTGGGAAAGAATTGGAAATTGAGGGGATGTCCATTAATGAACAATTTGGGATTGGGTAAACAAGTTGTAGTACATGTTGGTGAAGGAATACTATTGTGCTGTAAGAAATGTTTCATGATGATTTCAGAAAAAGCTAGAAAGTTCTATGGGAACTGATGCAGAGTGAAATAAGCAGAATGGGGATAATATTGTACACTGTAATGAGGAAATATCTTAGAGAGATGCAAGATGTTATAACCCACCTAGGAACTCCTTACGGTTAATTATGAAATAAAGTTTATTTTAACAAAAGGGATAAGGGGAACTGGTAGGTATGACCCTGACACTCTTCAAACTACTTCCACCTAGCTCCAAGGTCCCCTGCTTAAGGAGAGTCTTCTGTTCTTCTTTAGACCCTATCTATACCTCCTTAGGCTATTTAAAACCCTTTCTCAAGCTATCTGACCCTAATCTTCCCACCAGTAATCAGTAAAGAAAGAAAGGGAAAACCTCTGGGTTTGGCAGCTGTACTAAGTAACTCAAAGTTATAGATGAAAAGCTTTGGATTACCTTAGCCAATAGGAATTCTGGTAGATGGTCCACTGTCAGATGAAGACTGGACTCAGGGAAATTAGTTTCCTCCAAATAAACCCTCTACCTGAATGCCAAAGATTTATAGAGGAAATTCCGACTTCCCAGGGAGAATCTCTTAAAGCAAAACTACTCCTTCAGTATGAAATTGCAGGCAGAGAAACAAAACACATTCCCAGCTCAAATGAAATCCAAGAAGGAAGTGAAGTTCAGTTATTTTCACTTTTAGACTCCCACAATTCCTTCCTACCCAGAATCCTTTCCCAGGGTTTATCTCAAAATTCCCTTCTTTCAACTAACCCTAGAAAACAGACCATCCCTAACATATTCTTATAACACAAGAATAGCAGTATTGTACTAGGATTATCTGAAAACTTGGCTACTATCCTCAATGCAATGATATGGAAGAATCCTGAATGACTTAAGAAACGGAATGTTATCCACCGCCAGAGAAAGAACTGTTGGAGTTGTCTTTCACATCAGTGTAGCTTTGATTTTATTTTGGGGTTTGGGCTATGTATGACTTTGCTCTTACAACAATGACCAATATGGAAGTGTGATTTGTATGATAATAATAAGAAAACAAAAAGAATATTTTAGAAATCATATGAAATAATTTTGATTTACTCTGGAGAGGCTTATTTCAAACCTTGGCTTGAGCCCGACAGTGGCCAGTGCTTATATTTTTCAAAATTGATTATTTTTAGAACCATATAAATAGTGACCCTAGGGCTCCATGTGGCATTTTCTCTCATTAACAATGACACATTCTCTCTGAAACATTTCCTACCCTCATACAATTCTTCCCTTTTTCTGAATCACTCTATGTTTAAACTGTTTCTCCTAAGAAAGTTCAACAGTGGTATAGGAGTGAAAGAATTAGAGTGGAAGTGGAAGAAGATATAGAGTTCAAATCTTGCCTCAAAGCCTTTATTGCTCTGTGACCATGGGCAAGCGCTTTCAGCTCTCTCAGCATCTATTTCCTCATAAGTAAAATGGACATGATCATCCCTGTAACACTGACCTCAAGAGTTGTAGTGAGAATCCAATAAGGCAATGGACATGAACATTGTCTTTAAAGTCATACAGAAATGTCACTTTGTCCAAGTATTGCATTTTTGTCAAATGGAAGATTCCTATTAATGACTAGGAAAATGAAGAATGGAATGGGAGACAAAAGGGGCATTGTTTCTAGAGGAGTCATTCATATTTCCTAATCCCCTAATATTAATTCAACGACAATTAGGTTCAACAAATATTCAGTGAGTGCATGGTATGTGCAAAGCAGAATACTAAGTATTTAGGATGCAGAGAAAAAAAATTAGCTACAATCTTTGCCTTCAAGCAGTTTACCATCTAAAACATAACCATGAATAATTTTAATTCTAATTTAACTTCAATTAAGTTCATGAGAGAAATGAAACATAGGCAAAAATGGAAAGATAATTTCTACTTTAGTGAATCATGGAAGACAAGAAGGAGGAAGCCAAACATGAGTTGAGTCTTAGAAAGAAGGGAATATAATAACAACAATAATACTAACAATGATAAATTTACATAATATTTTAAGGTCAGCAAAATACTGTCAGTATGACCTTGTGAGGTGGGCTGCAAAATATTATTAGCCCTACTTTTATCAATACAAAATAGACATTATAAGGTTTAGTGACATATCTGTGAGGACTGTGAAGAGTGTATCAAACTCTCTTTGTCTATCTCAATCAGCAACTTTTAAGTTAATCAATCAGCAACTTAAGTACCCCTACTTAGTACCTTAACAGTCACTAAGTATGAGAGTTCACAAGTCGCTAGCTAGAATGGGTGACAACTCCAGAGCCCCCCCCCAACCCCCTCCCCCAGGGCAGTGCTAAGCAAAGTGAAAGACTGCAGTTGATTCCAGTAAAGTGGGGGGAGCAATAAGAAGTGACATCAAGATAATTGCTTTAAAAAGGCCAGCCTGAGGACTGATGGATTCCTTCCTTGATTCTTTGGTGAGGAGAGCCTCTCTGCTCCTTGGAGCTTCAGTGGGATACTCCCTTCAGTGTGCACTGAAGGTTCTTGGGAGATTCTTTAGTGTCTCCTGGCTCTTGAATGTCGACTTCCTAATTAGGACTTTGGATTATGCTGAGATTCTCTTTTGAGTTCATATTTGCAGTTTAGAAACATTAGGATTAAACTCAGGGCATTTGTAGCTAGGTAGTACATTCTTTCTCTTTAATCTACCTTTTTCCACATTCACTCTTTCCACTTTTTTGTAAATAAAACTGATAAAAGTCATTTTGACTTAAGCTGTAATATTGTTAAATCAGTGACCACAATATTACTTTAAAATTCTCATATTTAGCATAAAACCTAAATTTAAATTCTTATGGGACAGAGCTAGTAAATGCCTGACATAGGAGCTGAACACATATCTCCTGCCTTCAGATCTGATGGTCTATCTACTATAGGATACTATCTTTAAACAGATAGAAGTTATATATTGGGAGTGACTATTCTTTGGATGTGAGATGATGCATACAAATGTTTGGAGGCAGGAGATGGCAGGAAAATATGGGTCATCTCCTGTAGCTGGAGCTAAATTTAAAATAAGGGACAGATTTAAAGCAATTGAATTTGGAACAATTTTATGAAGAGCCTGAAATGAAAAGATCTCTGTAAATGGCCATTAACTGCTCTTTTTCAGCATCTTTCACTAGTTTCTTCTTCTCCTAAAGTATGGGTACCCCCAGCCTGGCTCTACCATTGACTTTCCTCTCTCTCTGTTTCTTTGTAGAGATTTGTAGAGAACATATCCTCAATTATTTTAATTATCATCCCTAGGGAGTAGATACCCAGAACTATATATCCAAAGTCAAGGTCTTCCCTACACTCTAGTCCTTTATATCCAGCTGCTTGCTGGGGAGCTCTGGTTGGATGTCCTGGGAATAGGACCAACACTATGTGACATAATTGGATATTGGTTGTCTGTGCTAGATAGAGGGAATCTAACACAAAATTTGGATAGGGCATCATAGACAGGAGGTGACAATTGATAAGACTTTTTTTTCATAGCTATCTTCATTTTCAAATGCAAAACTTTTAGAATTCTGTAATTATTGTGGTTTTCTGTGGTTCTTGAGAAAACTCAGACATCAGTAGAGTTGACCGGATACATATCTGGGAACTAGTGCAGCCTCAGAAGGCCTCCCAATCTCTTCTTTTCCAACAATTTTCCTTCTCTCCATTCACAACTACAGTATCTAGTGTCCTCCTGCTATCCATAGTTTGGATGTCTACAGTTACTTTTCCCCCCAACCTTAGAGTTCTCCTCCCACCCATTTTCCCTGGCAATAAATGCCTCTCTAGATGTAGGTTCTTACCTTTCTTCCCCTCAACATCTTATCATTTCCAACTCAATTTCCTGAGAGTTTTACTTTCAGATTCCCAATGTGGCAGCATACTATGAAAAACTATGTTAAGCTGTCAATGGCTGATAATTGCTTGATATGTCATTGAGGGTTTATATATTTTCATAAAATCCATGATTTAAATTTTTGTTAGAGAAAAACTTCAGGGAAAGAACATTGCTAACTCATTGAATCCAGAAAATGAACTGTTTGGAGAAAGATGTCTGCAGAAACCTACACTGCATCAAGATCCAGGATGAACTTTGGGACGCAATTGATTCAACTGAAGGGGGTTGAACACATTTATGTTGAATGTACACTCTTATGCCAAAGGGGACTGCCTCCTAATTGGCTTCTTGTCAATGTACCTTGCAAACATTGGTTTTGCTCACTCTCTTTTCTATTTCCCTCTCATCTCTAACCATTGTAGTTTCCTTGTAGATTTAGCAATATTATATAGACCTGTAGTTAGAAGATTTTTAGAGGTATAAATCTATTATGTTATTACTAGTCTCCCCAAATGATAACAGGGGGGATTGTGAAGATGGGATTAACTTTATCCTTCCTATTTTTAGACTTAATCACTAGAATCAGATACACCCACTTATTAAGTATGGGGAGGTCTGTGACCCACATGTGCTATAGTAGGTGACGAATCAAAACCCATTGACTGCACTGAGAAGTCCTGAGCAAAGCTGTAGCTGCAATTGGTCCATATAAAGTGGAAAGAGGCACAGGAAGTGACAAAAGGACTGGTCTTTAAAAGTGGAAGAAACTTCCTCTGACTAGCTCTTTTGCCTTGGAACTTGACCTTGAAAGATCTCAGGCTTGGGACTTCAGATTGCTCTTGGATTTTTCTTTAGAACTACCATGTGGGTAAGTGAAAAAGGCTGACTCCCTTTCCTGCCTTTTCTGGAGATATTAGTCTCCAGAGAGGCCCCTCGTTTTGGAGGAGATCTCATAGCTAAAACCCTTTACTGGGGCCTCTGAAGCAGTGCCTGGTTCAGAACAGGGTAGAGTAAATATCTACTATTTCTCATTTCCTTTCATTCTTTCTCCTTTTGTAAATAAACTACCATAAAACGTCATTCTGACTTGAGACATTTTAATTTTGGAGATCACACTCTCATATATAGTCCAAACCTTTAATTTTTCACCCTTACAAGGGTATATTCCATTTGAGAGAGGGGACTTCTGCCTACCCTGTCTGCCAAGACAAAACAAAATAAAATCTCTAATGTTTGGAATTTACTGTCATAAAAAGTTCTAGAAGATTCTTTTCAGTAGAGGGCATTTAGTGAGAGCTCTTCAACTAAATCCGTAAAGCGAACTAACAACTCTGCCTACCAGTTCAGGACTAGATAGCAGTGTCTTGTTTAATTGTCCCAATTTAAGGAGTTTTTTTCTCATCACGTATAGCCCCCTGCTCTCTTCCCATATGTGTCCTTCCTTTCAGGCAAGTTCTTGATTGAAGAAACTTTCTTTGTGGAAACCCTATCTAAAAAAGAACACAAGTTTTGTAGTGTATGTGATTTTCCTTGGAGAATCAGGGTATACAATGATATTATTTATAAAGTCAGAGCCCATTCCCTGGCACATAAGCCCCCCAAAATAAATTCAGGACAAATAGTATGTAGGAGGGACTACATATTTCTCATTCTTATTAAGAATCTTTAAAGCACCCTACAAAAGAGTATATCTGAATAGTGTATGGAATTGTTTAAGGGATCCCATTCTTGGAATCTAGACATTGAAGCAGTACACCTTCTAAGGTCTGTTCCTTGACTTTTCTGCCTCCTTTCAAATGTGAGCTTTTAAACTGTAGCACTGGGAGCAGCTGGATAGCTCAGTGGATTGAGAGCCAGGCATAAAGACAGGAGGTCCTGGGTTCAAATTTGACCACATACAGTTCCTAGTGTGTGACCCTGGGCAAGTCACTTGACCCCTATTGCCTAGCCCTTACTATACTTCTACCTTGGAACCAGTACATAGTATTGATTCTAAGACAGAAGGTAAAGGTTTAAAAAAGTTAAAAATAAGCTGTAGCCATAGGGATTTTTGTCCTGGGTGGGGGGGTGAATACAATTTTGAGGTGGAGGTTAGGCTGGAATAGCTACACAGAAGATAGTTAAGTCACTGAAGTAATTCGGCTAGAGGAAGAGGAAATTCATCACTTAGAGCAGCCATTCTATGAGGATTAGAGAGAGAGGTGGAACAGGTTTTGGGAGACGGGAGTCCAATCAAACAGTCAGTCAACAAGCATTTATTAAATATTTATCTTTTTCTAGTCACCATTTTTAGCAATGTCATTACAAAGAAAAGCAAAAAATAGTTCTTGTCTTCAAATATCTCATGTTCTAATATAAGAAACTACATTAAAATCCTCATAGTGCTAACCTGGGGATAGTCAACCAGCAACTGCCATTAATGGTTGGAAGAGGTGTGGGGAAAGCAACCAGTATGAGAAGAGACTTCCGCTTACCCACTCCTGTGGATACCAGGAGAAGTTCCAGTGCCCTTTGCTAATTATGGGTCTTCCTATTCATACATTTGGAGATTCTTAAGGAGGCAAAGACAGTATTTTGAGGGACAAGAGAGAGGGAGCAAAGAGAGAAATATTAAAATGATTGAGATCCAATTTTAAGGCAGAACAAAACCAACCGTCATTCAATATGGATGTGTGTACCAGAAGCTGCACTCGTACCAGCAGTTCAGTATTTAGTACTCAGAGCACCGATGGGCCATCCAGGACATATCTATTCATTCCAAGACTTGCAGGAATTGTGTGGCCGTAGAGCAACTTTACCTCTCTTGGCGCAATCTGGATAGCAAAACCTTTCAACCTAAGAGGTCTTTAGGTTCCTCCTTCATGCTCAACTGGTCTGACTTCCATTTAAAATAGAACCTTCAAAGAAAGATTCCAACAGGAGCAGCAGCAGCAGCACCACCACCAAAAACAACAAAACCTTTCCTCTGGCTTTAATTGGATTTGGACATAGTTTATTGATGTTCTTAGTCATGCCTTGATATGATTCTATTATAAATGTCTGAATGCCTTAACTCTCTAAACCCCAAATGCCATACAAAGAATTAAATTTAAAATATATGGTTAAGACTTTCCTTTAGAAAAGAAAAATAAATAGGGGAAAGGGAAGAGAAGGGAACGGAAGGGATAGAAAATAAAGTCAGAAAAGAGAAAAATAAGAAAATGAAGGAAAAGAACAGAAGGAACAATAGGAAAGGAAGAAAAAGAAGAAAAGAATGAAGAAAGAAAAGAAAGGAAGAAAAAAGAAAAATCAAGGGGGAGAAAAGGAAAAGAAACTCAACAAAGGGCCACACATTTTACTAAAATGAAGGTCTTTTGATGTTTCCAGTTGTTGGGGCAGAAAGGTAGGGCAAGGAATAACGTATTGGGATTGGATTCAAAAAGTCCTGAGTTCAAATTTGGTCTCAGGGACTTTATAACTATATGGCTCTGTGTTAGTCACTTAATTTTTGACTGATTCCATTTCTTCAACTCTAAAATGGGCATAATAATAGCACCTACCTCACAGGGTTGTTATGAGGATCAAATGAGGTAAGTGTAAAGCACTTAGCACAATGCCTGGCACATAATAAGCACTATACAAATATTGGTTATTATTATTAGTCCCATTTTCTTTTGTTATTATAAATCCATTTGTTTTTCCCTTGATATAAATTCAGATAATGGTGATATAATGGGCAAGCTTCCCTTTACATTCAATTGGACATCTGGAGCTTCTCTTAGCCAACTCTTTGAATGAAGTTGGTTCCTAGAAAAGAGCATGGGAGCTGGGCTCTGTATTCTGTCTAGCCATGTTTTCTGGGCAAGGGTTAGGCAAATGTGAAAATGTCTTGGAATTTACATCCTTTCTCCTGCCATTCTTGTCTTTGAGGCATCTGTAATTCCTCTTTTCCTTTCACCCAATGATGCCCAGTTAATTGCCGATGCTGTTAGTCTATCTCTATGAATTCTCTCAAATGCGCTTGTTACTGTCCACTTGCATAGCTTTTACTTGAGTTTGGGTCCCATTTCCTATTGGCTAGACCATTACAAAGTCTGCCTAATCAGACACTCTGACTCTAATCTCTTTCCTCTTCAGTCTGTCCTCCACAAAGCTGCTAAACTGATATTCTTCAAACACAAATAGAGTCATGTCACCAAGACTTCCTCAAGCTACTCAAAATCCTTCCCTGTCTGCTTCATATTTCTAGGACAAAATACAATCTCCTCAGCTTGACATTTAAAGCTCTTCATATTCTGGCTTCCCTCGTACCTTTCCAGTCTTAATACATATTAATTCCCTTTATATTCTGTCTTTACCAGTCAAATTGGCCAACTAGCCATTCCTTATAAATGATATTCCATTTCCTGGCTCCAGACCTTTGCAAAAGTGATCCTCTCATGTCTGACAGGTGTTCCCTCCTCATCTCTGCCTTACAGAATCTCCAAAGCAAAATACTCTCTCCCTTTTGAAATCGCGTGCGCGCACACACACACACACACACACACACACACACACACACACACATTAACTTCTCTTTATGCATCTTCTTACTCCCTAGTAGAAGAGCTCCAAAAATTCAGGAATCATTTGTAGCTGGCAGTTAGGCACACTGTGCTAAGTTCTGAATTTTGGAGTCAGGAAGATCTGAGTTCAAATTCTGCCTCAGGTACTCCCAAACTATGTGACCCAGGGCAGGGCAAATAACTGCTCTGTGCCTCAGTTTCCTTACCTGTAGAATAATTATAATAATAAAAATAGCAACCACCTTCAGGTTTTTTTTTTAAACCCTTACCTTCCATCTTGGATTCAATACTGTGTATTGGCTCCAAGGCAGAAAGAGTGGTAAGGGCTAGGCCATGGGGGTCAAGTGACTTGCCCAGGATCACACAGCTAGGAAGTGTCTGAGGCCAGATTTGAACCTAGGACCTCCCATCTCTAGGCCTGGCTCTCAATCCACTGAGCTACCCAGCTGCCCCCCAGGGTATTTTTGATGATTAAATGAGACAGCATAGGTAAAGAACTTGCAAACTTTAAAATACAATGCACATACTAGCTATTATTATTATTATGAGCTAATTTTAGTAGTGTCCATAGTACCTTTCACTGTGCAAATGTCTTGTACCAAAAGTATAGTTTGGGAAGACAATAATAGCTCACTCTAAGGCACCCCAGTAATCTCTGACAGTTAGACAGTTAGCAGCTCAGCAGAGACCCTTCTCTATCACATGAACTGAAAGGAAGTTGCTTTGTTCATTAAAGTGACCTACACACGATATTATTGCTATTTGGCTCTGAATTATTAAAAATCAGTAGCAAAATTTAGCACCCCTCTAACTTGGAGTTCTTCTGTTCGCCAAGATAAAAACAGCCTCCTCTTGGTGCCAGTTAGAAAACACATGTGAGCTTACCAGCACTCAGCTTCCAGTGATAACCTTGTTAGGGCTCCATATAACGGCATGTAACCACTCAGCATGACATCCTTTTCCATCTCTCTTTATGAATAATTTTGTTATACCTCATCCATTTTCGAGTGCTCTTTATTACAGCATGCTCCTACATTTATTAGACTTCCCATCAGAGAATTCTTCTTCTTGTTATCCTTAATAGTGCCATGTACTGCCCTCTCTTGACTGTACGCCTGGCACTGTTCAAAGCACATTTATTAGTTTATAACCCTTACATTTTAAATTCCTGCCAAGAACTTTCTAGGTGGAAAACAAGTTTGTATTAAATATTCAGACACAAAATAACAACAACCCCCCCAAATCCAGATGTGCTCCTGTTAGAATAGTGCTAAGGGTGGTTGTTTAGCAGCTCCCCAAAGCCAGAAAATGTCTCAGCTAAAAGGATATTTTTTTTTTCACTCAGACTGTTTACTCCCTGGCACCTTTCAGCAGCTGGTATCTTTGCATGTCCTCTTAGCTCCCGAGGCCTCATCAATTTGGTCAGGGAGAAAGATCCTGCCTTTTGGGCTTTTTTTTTTCTTCTCAGTGACTAAACTTCGCACCTGTGTGTATGTGTGATGGGCAGGACAATCCCCACCAGTTCCAGGCTGAGATGACGTCTCCACAGTCTCCCCCTGAAACCTCTCCCCCATTTGAAGTTGGTCAGATTAGACAAGGGCTGTTTGACATGGGCAAATTGTCTCTTGTGGTTCCAGTCTAATATCGCCTTTGAAACGCAGACCATTAATATTCAGAGATCAACTGGAAAACAGAGTACAGCTTGTCCCTTTGTTGTTTAATTACCTGTATCTGAGCTTGTAGAAATTGGTTTTCCTGAGGGACAAAGCATTAAGCCTTAGTCCATCCTCTGTTCTTCAAAGAAGAATGGGTAAGCAGGGCTTTGGGGGGGAAAGAGAAGGTGGAGGCTGGAAGGGATGGGGGGGGGCGGGATGGAGAGGAGAAGGAGGGAAAAGAAGAGGAGAATGAGAGGGAGAGAGCAATGTTACTGCCTGGCCATTAGTGACATTTATGAAAGAAAAGAATTCAGCAATGGAATTCACAGAATGGATTGCGTATTAGCATAAAGCCATAAAAAGCTTTAGATGCTTTTCCCCCTGAAGTGGAAATGCTCCTTCTCAAAACAATAGCATTCGTGGTTACAGGGAGATAAAAGGAAGTCCATGCCAAATTTCTCATCATTTTGGTGCTCCCAGAATCCTGTTCTACTGAAGCCTATTTCCTCATGTATTCTAATGGAATGAAAGAGCCAGATAGTGCCAAGATCCAAAAAGCAAGGGACCAGGGTCCTAAAAATAGCCAAGAGGGCACAAAGTCTTACTCAGAATTAGGATTAAAGTCATTTCCCATAGATATGTATGTTTGTTCACTACTAAGTCCAGTAGATTTTATCCCACATTAAGGGGGTTTCAAAGGATTTTCAAAGATTAGTCCCTGGACAGACAGACAGATGGGACTCATATATCTAAAACAAGACATCCAGAGGGCCCCTAGAGATAGGACAGGAAATTGTGTTCCACTGATGAAAGAAGGGATTGTTGACGTGGGCCAAGTCAGGGCTATTACTTGTTATGCTTCTCCATGCTCTGCTGTCACTCTACTAGCATCCTCACTCTTTCATCTAGAGCCACAGTCTCTTTCTCACTGAGCCCTGAGGAATTCTATTCTTGCCCTTCCTGCTGTTGGCAGGCTGGGTCAATCCTCGGATAGGTGTATTATTTGCTGTCCTCTGAACTTACTAGTCTACTAGACTTTCTGCCATGTACATTTCTCTCCCCATCCTGGAAACAGAGGAAATCTTTTTTAAGCTATCTAGTATCCAGAAGTCAGAGGAATGTGAAATTTGAATCTGGACTTTGGGGATTATTTTTCGTCTAGCATTAAATGAAAAGCTATAGGCTAGAGAAGTATTGTTGTCTTTTTTTTTCTTTTTAATTTTTTAAAATTCATTCACAAAAGCTGCAAATTGTTCCCCCACCCCTCAGCCATCTACTTCCTGGAATTGAGTTCTCCACAACTGCATCCGCACATGCTAATTGCAGAATGGACTCCAAGTTGGTCACCATGAGGGCAGTTTCCTACTTGTCTTTTTCAAAGAAATTGGCTGATGTATAAGGGGAAGTATGGAGGTCGACAAAGAACAACAGACTTAATAGCTTCCACAGCCTTGTCTGCAACATGATTAAGAATGAGTTTGATAATGCCTTATTAAAAAAAAAAGAATGAAGGGAAAAAAAGATAATGTGGAGTGTTTGGATGACCCAGTGAGTGGACAATTGGCTTGGATTTGAGAGTCCTGAGTTCAAGCAAGTTCTAATTTTGACATCTATTGTTTAGGTAGCAATGGGCAAAGTTCTACCTCTCTGAACCTCAGTCGGATCATCTGGAAAATTGGAATGATAATTACATGGTTGCTATCTACCTCATCAAGTTGCCATTAACAAAATGTTTTGTAACCTTCCTAAGTGTAGTAAAAGTGTTAACTATTATTAGTATGAGCTCAGCAATAGGTCCAGAATGAAGATTGGGAGTCCTTCCTGCTCTTGATAGGTCTTTAGTCTCTGAAATAATCCAGTAATAGTTAAAGAAAAAAGGAACATCAAGCTTAAAACAGAGCAAAGATTCAGGGAATCCAGAGCATCCTTATTTGTTTCCTTTGGCTGAGAAGAGCAAATGACTAAAGAGGAGGACTCTCCATGCCCTGGCATGACAGAGGGATAGTGAGTAGGGTCAGAAGCTAGGAAACCAGAGATAGAATAAATGACCACAGATGGGATGTGGAACCTAGACCAGAATGGAAGTCAAATGGATCACCTTGTTAAAAAAAAAAAAGAAGGGAAAAAAACCCTCCAAGAACAGATGGCTTTATTTTAGATACAATTTTACTTGGAACAGGGAAAGTCAGTTGGGGCCCACAGGAGGCAAAAGCTGGAAACAAGGCGGAAGATGAGGGAGACTTAGAAGGGCAAACACAAAGCAGATTTCAGCACCTCACTCCAACCAGTTCCACACCCTGAGCTGGAAATGCCCATTGATTGCTTTTTGATTACAATTGATTTTGGCATAACACAAACTCTGCCCAGTGCTCACAGAAGGGCTCCAAGGTGCACAGAAGACTGTCCTGCCTGGATAAGCCCAACAGTCCCTTCTGACACCTTGAAAGAGGTGTTCAATATGGGTCTCTCCAGATGCATATTGGAGAACTCTGACCTCTTGTATAAACATATATTAGCAGTTTTTTTATGAAAACAAAGGGTTTTTTCTACTCCATTTAGGTGGTAAAATGTTCATCCACAACTGAAGTAATATTTTACGTCCTTTGACAAAAAATGTTACCTTTTTCCTTTACACACACATACATGCACGCATGCTCATGTACATGTATATGCATCTGCTCATGTACACACATACATGCAGAGAATACTTTCTCCACCCTTTTGGTCACTAAAATACTCTATATGAAAGGGGACTTAAAAGGACAGTAAGCTTACATGATTTAGCATAACTGGAATCCCTGGATTCCATTCACTGGCTTCCAAATACAAATCTTAACGACAGTTCATTTCTATGAAATGCTGGTGCTGTTTTGTTGTTATTTGTGTGTGTACGTGTGTGTGCATGCATGTGTGTGTGCGTGTGTTTATCTTCAAGCACCCAAACTTGCTCTGGCTTGTAAGGTTTATTCATATAATGACATCATGATGATGTCTGATGTCTATGGAACCACCATCCTCAAGAAGTTTTCCTAATTCTCTCTTATCTCTCATTCATCCTCCCCCCAACACACACACACACACACACACACACACACACACACACACACACAAATAGTTAAGTTAGACTAAAGAAAAAAGGTGGCACCTGATCAAAACTAAATAAGTGCCAGCGAATTCTATGGAACTTCAGAGCTAGAAAGAGCTCAGGGGCTATCTGGTCCACAGATATGGAGTTGAAAAATGGATGTCCTCTACCACATGCCTTTAGGATACCATCACTTTAGCATCTCCAATGGAGGAGAATTCACAGCCAGCAGAGGAGGACCATTTCATTTTTGGGAATCTTTAATTGCTAGGAAGTTTTCTCTTACACTGAACTCAAATTGGACTCTCTACAAATTCTACCTATAGTGCCTAGTCATGTCCCTCTGGGGACAAATAGAACAAATTGAATTCCTTTTAAGTAAATCAATAAATGTTTATTAAGTATCTCTTTCGTGCCAGGCACTGTGTTAAGCCCTGGAGATACAAAGAAAGACAAAAATATCCCTGCCCTTAGAAGCACACATTCTAATAGGAGAAAGAATGCTCAAACTGTGTACAGACTGTATACAGGATAAATTGGAAATAGCCAACAAAGTAAAGATACTAACATGAAGAGATATAAGGAGATGCTCCTCAGAGAAGGTGGGATTTTAGCTGGTACTTGAAGGTAGCCAGAGAAGTCCAGAAGGTAGATAGGAGTTAGAGCATTCCAGGAATGGGATGGGTGGAGGAAACCAATGAAATTTCCTGGAGTCAAAATAGTCCTTCAAGTACTTAAAATGGTTATCCTTGACTCAATCTTAATATTCCTTAAAATTGATGTCTCCTGGAATAAATATTATTGGTGGACATTCTTCTTTCTAAATTCCTCGTGTAAACTTTGGAAGGCAGTTAATGAATTCGACTTTCCGTTACCACTGGAAAATATTTCCTATTGCCATTACACTTGTGACTGAGGAGTTAATTACAGGTATGGGAAATCTAGGGAAATAAAGACATATTACCCCTCCAATGTACTAAACTATGTACAAGCCTTCTGAACCTTATGCCCAACATCCCATCCTACCATTTTCTGTTAGCAGAGTTTGCCACTGTTAACAGAAAATCAAAATTGAAAACCATGTGGGAATAAGAAAACAGTGTGAGGTATGTTTCATACTTTTCATCTATTCACTACTGAAATTGTAATGGAAGCTTTCAGTAAGCCTTATGTCCAAAAACTTTATTCAATTGAAAGCATTAAACAAATAAACAAAAAACCAGAATAGGATAGTGACTTGTCCCAGAACCATTTCTTTCAGACTACCATCAAATACAAGATGAAAAAAATGTGGAAAAGTAATAATAACATATGTTTTGGTTTTTATTAATCTTTGTGCCTTTTAACTATGGACACCCAGAAATATTGTCCTCTTTTGGCACAGGAGAAGGTATAATGGCTTAAGTGAATTGAAATCCTACTTCTATTTGTTGTATGACCTTGGGTAAGTCATATACCTTATCAGGGTATTAGTTTCCTAATCCTTGATAAGGAATTTATACTCTGTACTCTCAAAGATTCCTTCCAGATATAATTCTATTGTACTAAATTGAATTACTCTAGCAATGAGGGTGAAGTAAAATAGGAAGGGGGAAATGGCACCAGTGTGATCCAGTAAGACAGATACTTTGAGGAGAGTTTGTAGCTTTTTCAACTCCCTGAAGTCTCACTGACTATAATGCTTTATTTGGGAATAGCCTGAAATATTGTCCTACAAAATCTGAAAAAATATTATCTCTATAAAATTTATTTATTTTTTAAAAACCTTTACCTTCTGTTTTTGAACTAATACTGTATATTCCAAGACAGAAAGTCCGTAAGGACTAGTCAATGGGGATTGAGTGACTTTCTCAGGATCTCATAGCTAAGAAGTCTCTGAGACCAGATTTGAACCTAGGACCTTTCCTCTCTAGACCTGACTCTTGATCCATTAAGCCATCTAGCTGCTCCTAAAATGATACCATCTTAATATGATATTGGATTTCCTCAGAAGTCAATTTGTCCCAATTTGTTCTTATTAATAATCAAACTGAGTTTAATTAACATTATGAATGCATAGAGGAACTCATCATCCACAGATACAAATATATTGCCTTTCTGATATTTTCTGCCCCTATTCTTTAGTATGCTGTTGATTGTAGTCCATAGCCAAATGCAATGTTTTAAAATAAAAGCTTTTATCTAATTTGTTATTGAAGAGTTTGCTCGTAGATACAGAACTAAACCTTGATACTGACAAAGAAGAGTCTACCCTGTAATCACTGAAGACAGAAAGGACCATTTTAAGAAGGGGGGGAGATGATCTTTTTAATTATGGAAATCATCCAGGTACAAGGCTCTCCTCTTGGCATCAGTACTGATGAAGGTCAGGGGGGATTTGAAATGGTTGTTCTGAGATGTATTGATGAAGTTGTTATAAGTTAACCTTCTTTCATTGATTTCCTCTTCAGAAGTACTTTCATGCTACCTGAAGCAAAAACCCTACTGGAAATAGGCCATTTTCTGAATGGTCATTGTATCTTCTCTAAACCCTTCCAGTTCTATGATTCTAGGAGTAACCAGAAACTCACATGGGTACTGAGCACAACACTACGATATTTAATAAAATCCCAAGAAAACTGAAAGCCAATAGTTTGCCTATAAAGTCTGTCATTTTGGGGAGTTGAAATTTTGCTAATATGAACAACAGGCTGAGGAAGGGACAACTGTCTTTTACTCCAGAGAAACCTGGAGAAACCAAATATAGAAGCCTCGGTTTTGCAGTGCAATCCACCAATTCAATACCTATTTTCATTCAGGTTGCTGAAATTCAAAAGCAACCAAAAAAAGCTTTTACATTCCTCCATATTTTAGAGTTTAGGAAAGTGTTGGCCCATATTAGGTGCTTCATAAAATGTTTGTTGACTTCAAGCTTTAAGTAGTGTCCAAATTGGAAAATGAGGGTATCCTCTTCGATTGGGGAATGGCTGAACAAATTGTGGTATCTGTTGGCGATGGTGCTAAAAGGAATAATGAACTGGAGGGATTCCATGTGAACTGGAATGACCTCCAGGAATTGATGTAGAGTGAAAGGAGCAGAACCAGGAGAACTTTATACACAGAGATGGATACACTGTGGCACAATGTAATGGAGTTCTCTACTAGCAGCCATGCAGTGATCCAGAATAATTCTGAGGGATTTACAAGAAAGAACACTCTCCACATCCAGAGACAGAACTGTGGGAGCAGAAACACAGGAAAAACAAAACAAAACATTTGCTTGATCACATGGTTCGATAGGGATATGATCGGGGGTATAGATTCAAAACAATCACCCTTGTGCAAATATCAATAATATAGAAATAGGTCTTGACATGTAAAATCCATTGTAATTGTTCATTGGCTACAGGAGGGGTTTGGGAGAAGATCAAGGAAATAACATGAATCATGTAACCATGGTAAAATAGTCAAAATTAATTAAGTAAATAAAAAAAATGAGTTGCCCTAATTGTAAAAGTATAAAAAAAATACTCTTTTCAATCAAAGTAAATATGAGATGGTATGGAGTAATTTCAAAAGGGAGAGAGCTGTTCTTGGAAGGAAGCTGATAAATGTTCATTGATGACTGATTGATCTATTCATTCATTGGTTGGAGGAAGGTGTCAACACCTTCTATGTAGACTTCACTACCTGATAGGGAGAGATTACTACAAAGAGAGGCTAATTCTGTGGAAGAACAGTGGTTCTCAAATGTTTTGCATTTGGGCCATTCAACTTAAACAAAACTTTGGTAAACCTCTTGTAGTAAAATCCTCTAGCATTATTATTTTAATTTCAAGTATCAAACAATATAAGATATTAAATAATCTTGAAGTGGTTGAAGGATTCTTGTATGTTCCCAGTTATTTACATATTGGTTCCATCATTAAATGTAAACTTCTGACTAACTACTGTCATTCTTTTTATCCCCATCTTTTAGCACAATGCCTGGCACATGTTCACCAGTTAGTTAATAAATACTTCTGATGGGTCAATCAGAACAGAGTGAGAAACACTGGTCCAGAAAACAAGCATTCCTTTCCCCAAATCTAGGCTCAATAAGGCTTAGTGAAACTATTGTTTGGACATTCATAAGAAGAAACATCTAGATTTTGAAACAATCATCAGGATTATATGGTCTCAGATACCATTTGTTACTTCTGGACAAAGGTCAAAGAAACAGGCGCTGCTGTCCTAAGGTCTCTAGTTAAGGGTTATGAGAGGTTAACTCCTCAAGATAAAACCAGAACATGGTTTTGGGTTGACTGGGGTCCTGAATGTGAAATCAGGTAACAGGGCCACAATAGAAAAAGCTAAAGATTTTAATATGAAAGTCTAGAGGAGTCACTAGTAGGTCTATAGGATAATATCCAGGAGTTGGATAGAAAGTTTTATGGAAATTTAGCATGTCTAATAATCTTATAAAATAAAGTAGTTCAGACCTGAGCAGCTAAGTGGTGCAGGGGTTTGAGTGCTAGACTTGGAGTCAGGGAAATTCATCTTCCTAGATTCAAATCTGGCCTCAGATGTGTGACTCTGGGCAAGTCAGACTGTTTGTATCAGTTTCCTCATTTGTAAAATGAGCTGGAGAAATGGCAAACCACTCTAGTATCTTTGCCAAGGAAACCCCAAAAGAGTGTCATGAAAACTCAGAAACAATTGAATAGCAACAGAAAGCTCAGATCTACCAGTTTAGCCCTCAGTTGCTTGTTCAACCCTTAGAAAATCTACTGGATCCTTTCTGAACTCTTATGCAGATCTCTCTGATAAGGACTTCTGCAAGGAATCTATTCTTTCTTCATTAGTTCATTCATTTATCCATTTAATTCAGTATAATTTTTTATATTTTATTTTGAATATAATAAAACAGAGAGAATGCTTCTGGAAGTAGAACAGAGAATATGGATTCAGATCTCATTTGTAACACCTCCTCTATGACCTTGGACAAATCACTTAGCCCCTATGGCCTTCAATATCACTGAGCTTCCATTTCTTTGTCTATAAATCATAAAAAGAAATATGTAATGGTTAGGGTTGTTTTGAGGCTCAAATACATACAAAATACTTGGCAAACCTTAAAGTCCTATATAAATATCAGTTATTCATATTATTATTAATTTTAAAGAGAAGGTATTCAAAGCAGCTTATTAGAAATATCAATGTTTCCCCAATGGCCAATAAGCTATAGTCAATAATCCATTTACTTTTCTTAGGGTCCCTTCAAGGAAATAAAGCAAGATAGATTTCAACTTGAATGGTCCCTCACTGATGTTAGTCTTACCATAAATATCTGAATCACTTCTTTGCTTCAACCATTCATAACTCTCAGGATACCACATATAATGTCTAGTCTGGAACGATTACTATTTCTCATAAATCCAAAGATTTTGCCAAAAAATTTCTTAGTTCCACACAGCCAAACCTCATATCTAATCAGTTTCCAAGACAATTGAAGTCTCCTTTATTAGCTCCAGTTATCGCGTTACTTGGGGCACCTTGGTGGCTCAGTGAACAGAGTCCACTGGACTTGGAGTCAAGAAGACCTGAGTTTAAATCTGGTCTCAGACATTTACTAGCTGTATGAACCTGAACAAGTCATAGGCAAGTCCCCCTGTTGGCCTCTGTTTCCTTATCTGTCAAATAATCTGCAGAAGGAAATAGCAGACAATTGTAATATTTTTTCCCAAGAAAACCACCAAAAAGGACTCAGAAAGAGTCAGGCAGAGCTGAACAACAATTGTCTACTTTTCAACAGCAAATTGGTTTCCATTCCACTCCTGGGTTTAGCATGCCCCACTCTGGTCAAGTTGATCACAGGATATCTCATTATCATGCTGATTGACTCAGTTTTTGATACTCATCACCTCAGCTCCCTCTGTTGCCTCTCCCCTCTGACTGGAGGGTAGAATCCTAACCTCTCCCCCCAACCTTCCTTTATACAAGGCTGGAATGTTAATTTTCCAAATAAATCCACAGAGTAACATGTTCCCTTAATGAATATTCCCTGTGTGTTGTCTTCCTTATTAGACTATAAACTCTTTAAAGAAGGAATTATCTGTGTGTGTGTGTGTGTGTGTGTGTGTGTGTGTGTGTATGGTCCTAGTACTTAGCACGGCTACTGGCATAATTATGTGCCATAGACACAGATTTGGAGTCAGAAAAAGCCTCAGACATTTACTAGCTGTGTTTCCCTAGGCATCACTAAATTGTTCGCCTCAGTTTCCTTGTCTGTAAACAGACATAGAGAAGGAAATGGCAAACCACACCAGTATTTTTAACAAGAAAACCACATGGGGTCACAAAGAGTCAGCTTTGACTTAAAGACTCAACAAGAAGAATGTATATTAAATTGAATTGGCATTCTACTCCTAGGAGAATACTGGCAATCTCTCATCTTTGTCTTTCCACTTAAGCAATCACCACCTCCTCCTAGATCTTATCAACTCTCACCTGAATTATTTCATTGACCTCTTAACTAGTCTCCTTCTTAGTCTTATTTCTTGCTCTTCCATCTATTTTCCACACAATTGCCAAACTAATATTCATAAAGAACATGTTTTCTAGGGGCAACTAGGTGGCTTTGTGGATTGAGAGCTAGGTCTAGAGACTGGACGTCCTAGTTTCTTCTCTGTTCTTATATACTTCCTAAATGCGCGATCCTGGACAAGTCACTTAACCCCCATTGATTAGCCCTTAACACTCTTCTGTCTTGAAACTAATAAGCAGTAATGATTCTAAGATGGAAGGTAGTAAGGTTTAAAAACAAACAAACAAACACATGTCTGACTAACATTATGTGTTTAAGAAAGGATTGATTTGGGGAGAATGCAGGAGCTCCTCTAATTGACATGTAAAACTCTAACCATTAGGCATATTTTTTGATATGTTTCATACCACTCTTCACATAGCCAACATTCTGGCCAAACCAGCTTAGTTATTATTCCCACAACTAAAATTCTATCTCTTGCCTCTGGTCATAGGTTGCTGTCCATGCCTAGAATGTACTTTCTTACTGCTTCACATCCATAGTTTCATTCAATGCTCAGCTCAAGAATCAGCTCTTATAAAGAAAATTTCCTGAGTTTCCTATGTTTTAAATGTACTTTTCCCTCTTTGCGGTATTTTGTATTTATTTCTCAGTTTACATGGGATATCTCCCTGAAAGATGTAAGTTCGCTAAAGGAAGGTATTATGTGTCATTTTTTGGTCTCTAATTTTGGATCTAACAAAGTACAGACAATCTTTGCTTTGTATGAATTCACATTAGTTAGAATTCTGTAAAACATAGGAATCTATGACAGAAACATGTGTAGGAAATAAAATTTATGGTTGGACTAAATATAAGAAAATGTGGCCACCAATATTATAACTCAAGTCAAAATGACTTTTTATTTAGCAGCTTTAATTACAAAGTAGAGAGAAATAAAGTAAAGAAATGTGAAAGAAAGTAGAGTAATCAGTCTAGCTTATCACCCTAATGTTTCTCTGGTGCCTGGCTCAACTCAGCCTGGGGTAATTAGCCCTCCACCAGAGGACCCTCAGCCAGAGGGTCATTTAGGCCAAGACTAGGAGGCCTCTCTGGAAATTAATCTCTCCAGAAGTCAGGAAAGGAGTCAGTTTTTTTTTCCACTTACCCACATTGTAGTCTGTCATTTTGGAATATAGAAGTCTCCAAATTTGTAGCTTAGAAAGATTTAATGATCCCTAGTTAATTTAGTTTGGAGGTAGAAATCCCAGGTTTGACCTTGTCACATGAGAGTTCCTCCCTGAGGTAAAGTCCTACTTCTCAGATCTCAGACTAACAATAGACTTTAAGATGTTAAGTATCTCTTTTGTCCCAATGGTTTCTCCCCCTAGGCTAAAGTTCTTCACCAAGGTGGCCCAGACCTGGGCTGGAGCTTTCCCTTTTGTGCCTATTGTGAAGCTCAATTGTCTAATCTAGCTCAGTGGCCTTCCCAGGGGTCAGTGTCCAGAGGGGCCAGAGTTCAGTCCTCAGACTCTGTGCATTCCTATGGCACACAGCTCTGTGTAGAGGCCTACTATTGTATTGAACTCCTTTCCTTTGATTAAAAAGTGATTTTGAGTATTTAAAAGTTCTGTGTTTTTTTTTTCCAAGACCAAAGGGAAGATCCAAGAGCAGTCTTACCAGAAGCAGTCCAAGAGTCAGAATCCAAGTCAAGGTTTCAAGATGGAGCTCCTCCAAAGTCAAGTCCAAAAAGAAAAAAAAAGTGAGTTTGTACAGGAAGTTCAGGGCTTTTATAATGCTTTTCCCATGTCGTTTCCTGTCCTTCCCTCCACTTTATAGGGATCAATTGCAGTCTTTAAATTTGCTTAACACTTCCCAGGGGGAAGTCAGTTGCTTCTGAGTTGTCACCCACTTTTGCAAGTGACTTGTAAACCTCCCCAATTTAGACAATAAGTAGGGGTATCTTTGCTTTTGGACATGTAAACTCCTGCTGTAAGAAGCTTGTAGACATCCCTTATTTTAGGGTTAAGTAGGGGTATATTTATTTCTGTTGATTAATTCAAAAGTAGATAAAGGGAAAGTTAATCCTATTTTCATGCATATATGAAGAGAGATTGGAAAACATGTATCCATAATTCCTTTCCAATTTTCATGGATTTGATAAAGAAAACAACATTTGAAGTTCTAAATTACAAGACTGTAAAATTAGTAACAGAACTGGAGCTAGAATGGGATGAGAATGATGGGGAGGAATTGATAGAGTTCTTTGAGAAAATCCATGAAATAAGGGTCTGATTGAGTTGCTAGCTGCAAAGATTGCAGAAGAAGACAGGGAAACTTTTTAGAACCCGAGGTCAGACTGAAAAGGTTCACAATGAAACAGTCAAAGAAACAGAATGGTTCTCAGTGCAACAGAAGCATTTCAACTTTTGAGTGATTTTTTCCCCCTGTAATGAAAAGGATTCATCCAAATACTTCAAGTTGTAAAAGTTCAAGGAGTAGCTGAGGAGTATCCTGCTTGCTGTCATCATATATACGGTGAACAAAGGAGAAACATTGTCCCAACATCTCTAGAAAGCTTCGTAAAAAAGTTACAAGGCCAAGCACACTAGGATTAAAAGCGTAGAGGGAACAAACATCCCACCCATGCTAACTTTACTCCAGTACTGTGCATACTTTGTTACTGATTTTGCTTTTCACTTCATAATTCTGTTCATTTGCATGGTACAAATTTTAATATATCTGCATTTTAGTATTTTATTTTGACTTGCATGTAGGTATTATTTTGGGTATGCTTTTGCTATACAGGCTAAGTGAAGTGAGTGGACGGGACAAATTCAGGTTACATAAAATCACCTTAATTAGGGGTCTGAAAAAGGCCACTTAAATAAAGTGAGAGCTGTCTGTACCTTGTATAGTGTAGGGAATCCAACAAATGTTTCTTGAACTGAATTACTAACACAAGTACAATAGTGAGAATATGATAGAATAGAAGATAGGAGACCAATGGTGTTGGAGAGTGAAGACTGTTCTGTCATCTTACATGAAACATACCACTGACATCTTTGAGTTCAGTCCCTTCTGTGTGGTCCTACACATAAGGAGAAGACATAGTCTGTGTGGCATAACTTTGGGGTCAGCTAAGTGACTCAGTATATAAAATGCTAGGCTTTGAGTCAAGAAGACCTGAGTTCAAATCCTACCTTCTACACTTACTAATTATGTTATCCTGGGAAGAAAACACTTAATCTCCCTGACCTAGTTTCTTCATCTATAAAATTGAGTTAATAATAGCATCCACTTCTCAGGATTATTTTGAGGATCAAATAAGATAGCATATGTAATCACTTTGCAAACCTTAGAGAACTATAGGAATGCTATTATTGTCATTAAATGTTTTCCACTGGCCTAGAGCAGTTCCTAAAATTCCCACTAATCCTTCTTTTAAAATAAAGGATCAAAAGGAGCTTGTTGAGATACAAATGTATTTTCTGAGATGGAAAATACACTTTACATAAATTAGATTAACTTTTGTCACCTAGTGAGGTCTAAAAAGGAAACAGATCAAGGGGAAATATGAGGGGAGAGAGAAGCAACGTATGTCTATATTACTAGAGAGAAAGATAATGGGAATTTCTTGGGGCAGTATAAGGGCACTAGGACTAAGGAAATTGGGAAGAGAGTCAAAAACACACATTTTCTCTTCTTCAAAATTTGGTTCTGGAATGGCTCTATAGCCAAGTGACATGTGGAACACATAAACACATACTTTAGGCATCTTGACTCAAACTAATTGGAAGATTTGTAAGATAAACTGGATCAGACACTAGGTTTTTCCTCATTGTTATTGTAACAACTATAGATTTAGAGCAAACTGGGTTCTTTCAACAATCACTAAGGTTCACACAAAGTGAAAACTGCCAAGGATCTTATGTTGGCATTCTGAAAACCAACCAAATGGCTGTCCATTTTTGAGTACTGTCACTATGAGAAACCTTAGCTTTTTCTACAGTCAACCATAGATGTTGCAACATCTAAAATACTTCTAAAAATTGTGGTCTTCTGGAAAGCAATCCTAAGAGTGAAATTTGCTTCAGCCTCAAGTTATCACAAATCATAACTACATTGTTTTATCAGGGTTGCCATAAAATTATCAAATGTCTATCATCCAATACTCCACTAGGTCCATGAATTCTTCTGCTAAACTATGTGCTCCAATAATACAGATCGTAACCAATTCTATGGGGCCATTTTCTCCATGGAACCATGTTCTCCAATATAGCAACCACTGAGATAAACCTGACATACTGGTTTCCATGGTACTAGATTTGTGTTGGGTCACCATACCGCTGCCGATGACAAATTATTATGTTTATAACCCTTTAGGATTGTGTCCCTGTAGAAATTTTGCACTCTAATAATTTCTTTTCACTTCTTTCCTTTGAGATCCATGTTATATCATTTAACTTTGTATTTCCTTTCCAAAAAAGCTGGATATCTCCTCATGACTCTTTCCAATCATAGATTATGATATCATATTGTAATAATAGAATTAACTAGAGATACTGCAAAATCTCACTCACTCTGAGAAGTCCAATGATAATATTAATGAATGAAGGAGTTCAATGAAGAGTTTAGCTAGTACTTGGAGGAAGAGTCATGGTTTAATATAACCTCAGGGCTAATTATGTGAGTCAATATCTTCTCTCCAGGTACAGAAAATTACCAGTGTCCAGTAACATGCATGTCCTCTTCACCCTCACCCCTACCATGAAGATGGGCAAACAGGGATTTTATGATATAGATATGTATTATTGCAGAATTTACTACCAAGCTGAGACCTTGCATGCCACACTAAATTTTTATGACAGTTATAAACACCTAAAAATCTAAGTCTATCATGGGACTGCTTATAAATCCTAATCATAACTCTCCTTCCAAGCAGCATCATAAAAGAGTCTAGTGGCTAAAGTCGAGGATACCCATACAGTAGAATTGGCTTCTGTTCTCAGGTTTACCTTTGCCTCACTTCCTCCACATTCTGTAGGGTATGGAGGAAAGGAGGAAAATGATTAAAGAAGAGCGATGACTTATTTTCTCACATCTAGTTTACATACATATATATATATACATATATAATATATATTGATGATATCCAATTCATTATATGGTCTTTGGAGATTCTATGATACTCAATCCCTTCAAGATCTGGGAAGTTGGGGATAAAATGGTTTGGGAATCCTATTCTTCTGAGTGTTGTCTACAGAATTATTTCACCATTTTGCTTAGTTTTTGCCTCTTTCAAGAATATGAAATCCCAGGAACATATTGAATATTAATGAAATCATAAGACTGAATTAGACACAGCATGCCTATAAAATAATGAGACTGAATCTACCAGTCCCAAATGACAGTCAGACTCAACATTTGGCAATCAAGTTCATATTATTATTTCAAAGGGATAGTTATTGATTAATTGGCCTAGACAACTCAATCCAACAAACTTATGATAAAATCTGTCTTTGTATCATCAGAACTGAGTTAAAATTTTAATATGTGTAAAGTATTTAGCTCAGTTCTAGAGATACAAAGACAGAAATAAATCAGCGTCTGCCTTCAAGAAGCTAATGTTTCCATGGGAAGGGAGAAGGTGTTCAACATGTGCAGAAATAAGGAAATACAAGATATATATATATATATATATATATATATATATATATATATATATATACACACATATGTTGTTATATAAGAAGCTAATAATAACTCTATGGGTCAGAGAAAGACTCATGTAATTTGTCTCATTGAAGTTATGTTTGGAAGGAATCAGAATTTCAAATTATGAAGGTGAGGAAAGAGGAGGTTTAATTGACCACCTGTGTAATGGAGAAAGAAGGGACCATATAATATTGTAAAATTCTCTATGGAAAACTTGGTCATCTGACTTATTATCTTAAAAAAACACTCTTATCTTCTATCTAAGAATCAATACTGTGCATTGGTTCCAGGGAAAAAGAGCAGTAAATGGTAGGTATTGGGGGTTAAGTAACTTGTCCAAGGTCACATAGCTACTAAGTGTCTGAGGTCAGATTTGAATCCAGTACCATTCATCACCAAGCGTGACTCTCAATTCCCAGAACCATTTAGTTGCTCTCACACCTAAACTTATTTTCAAAAGTATCCACATGAAACTTCTCAAGGTTCCATCATGTTCAGTCTTCTTCAGTAAATTCTTCTTTTTCATTTTTATGACCCCTGCTAAAGTGACAAGATTTATATAGCTTATCCATTTGTCATTGGAAATAGAACCTATGGCCATAAGATACCTGGTCTAGGATGTATAACTCTGGCCAATTCTCAACCTCCTTGGGCCTTTGTTTCCTCATCTAGAAAATAGGAGACTGGACAATATGTTCTTAAAGGCCTCATCTGGGTCTAAAACAATATGATCCAATGATTCTCCATGAAGCAATTAGAAGCATAGAACTGAAAAGCAAATCTTTTGACTTGTCCAACTCACTTAATCCATTCAGTGTCACCATCTGCCATTTCTTTCTTCCTGGTTGGTTTGCTGATGTTGTGAGTATGGAGTATACCAAATGATTGGTTTCCACACATTTCCTTTATTTCTCTCATTACTAGGATAGTAAGGAACAGAATTCACTCTTTCCCCTCAGCCATCATTCTTGAACTTCCCAGCCATGTGGATGGGAAAGTGGTAAGGAAACATTCCTTTTAAAGCTTTGATTTGCCTCATCCACAAAACTTTGATTTGCTGCCACAGGCAGGAGCTGACAGATGAGGGGGGAGGAAACCATGTCCTCTGAGCAAAATGGATCTATCCATTGGCTTGTCTGACTCTTGGGAGGAGTTGGCTGTATATCCTGGAATGCCTAATGTTAAGAAAATTTATCTTGGTAAAGACTCAGGAAAATGAATGTTTTTATATTACCCAAAGTAAAAATATTGGTCAACGTGAAATTAAAAAGTGAAAATAATACTCCCCCTTGTCAAAAATCCCAGCCTTCTACACCCACTGCATCTCCTAGACTTCTAAAACAAATAATATGCATTTTATGTGTTTTTTTCTATTAACATTTTATTGGTATTTATAATGTCATACAGAAAAAGACTCTTAAGAAGGAAAAAAGGCAAGTTATAACAACATACCAGAGTGCTTAGTAAAGCTTGAGATTGTAAAGGATACACACTCATGCTATGATACCTTTACTTACAAAGTGAGAAGTTGAAAAACAGAACCAGAAAAGGATAAAGAAGAATCCTTTGTGCTCCCTACTTACCATCAGGCCCTTCACTGTGGCTTCAGTGTAGTGAAATAATTTGGGGGGTAAATAATTTGAGAGAGAGAGAGAAGAAAAACTTTTGGTACTACACCAAGAGTTGCAAATGACCCCCCCACACTATAAAGGAAACAAAGTTTGACTGCTATGTATAGGAATGGATTTTGAGTATCTTAATCATCCAACAGGCTCTAGCAAGCAGTACTGAACCAACCAAGTAGCAGCATAGATGGGGCTGATGAAAAGATAAAGGCTACCAGTGCCACAAACAGCATCCCAGATCTAAAGCAAGAAGGGACTGCAGAAGTCCTCTAGCTAACCTCTTCATCTTACAGACAGAGAAAATGAATCATAAGATATTAAATGACTTATTCAAAGTCACACGAGTAAGTGTCAGAGGAAGAATCTGAAGTTCCAGAATTCCACTGGTGGAATGCACTTTTAGTTGCAGAGAATCTTGAAATGACTGAAAGCAATAATTTGTGATAAATTCCCTAATGTTAACTTGTCTTTTCTCTTCTTTTTCAGTTCTGGATCCAATTCAATATCTGGTCAAATGTAGATATAGCTCTATATATACATATATGTGTGTGTGTATATACATGCATTTACAAATAAACAGATGCATGTCATATATACAAAATAATACTTACATGTGTATACACTTACATGCACAAATGTATTAGATATACAGGTATACATACATGTATAAATATTTATATATAAACATTAAGTCATTAGATTGGACTCTTCAACCAAATGCTATAAACTTGATGATGCTGTCATCATCACACAGCCTCTCTCTGGCTTCTGACTCTCTCTAGGTACTGATGCTGAGCTCAGGGTTCCTGATCAATGAAATCTAGCCAGATTCCTCTCTGTCTTCAATCCATGCCACCAACCATGATTACTGACATCTTTTTTCCAATCAATCAGTTCTCAAGCATATAAATTCTATTAAGATAGGATGTTAATAATCCATACATCAAAAACTAAATGGATAAAATGAGCAAATGAATATAAAACATTTCTTAAAAATTAATTCTCTTAGAAATAAAGTAGGGTCTTGTATCTTCAGTGGATCCATTCCAAGAAAAGGGCTGAAATCAAGTCTCTTAACTATCTTAAAGGCTCTTCTCTGACAAAACATCTCTCATGAAGATATTACTACTATGCAAAAAAATAACTAGAATAACTTTATTATTACCAATATTATTATATAATAATATAAAAATTCTCTTTATTATCAACCTTAAAGAAAGTAGAAAGGAGAAAGATGATCACTGTATGTATTTGTGAACACCTGATGACCCATTATATAAGATAATTTTCTTATATGTACATATGTATAATAAAATTTAACTGATAAACACAAAGAAAAACATTACCTACATTAAATTCAACGATAATAAAATACACTGTATATTATTATTCAGTACTATGCAGTTGTCCCTGGTGGATATGGTCCAAGACCCCCAGGGATGCTTGAATCTGTGACAGTCCTCACTTTGAATTTTTAACACCTATGTTAACTCTACTGTTTAGTGCTATCTTCTCTCTCCCTGTTCCTGCCCCTCAGCTCAGGGCACAAAAGCATTTGGCCCCCAACTCTCAAAAGCCCCTGCAAGAGAAAGCAGACCTGACAGGCAAGGAGACTCCTTCATTATCTAACATCAGCCCCCCTTCCTGCCTTCCTCTTTCTCCTGGAATGATTACAAGTTACTGAAACTGTCCACCACTGTTCTGGGTTAAGTATTGAGTATATAAAGAAAAAACAAAAACAATACCTTCCTTTAAGTAGTCTATATTCTACCCAGGGAGATAACATGCATAAATCAGCATGTCAAAAATATATTTTTAGGTTGGATAAAAGGTTTCTTTAGAGACAGAGGTAAGGTGGAACCAATTCTAATTGGCCCTTGAGAGTGAACTGTTAAGTTTGCAGTCTGAATATTTACAACCAGAAGCTGGAAAAAGCTACAAATCAGAGCTTGATTTAATTTTTTTGTTGATTGCTTAGGCTTCAGAAGGTTATGGAGAAAGTGTTAATATTAAGTATATATTAAACTTAAAAATGTGTCGTGAGTTTCAGAGACTTGGTTGTTAAATGTTTACCATCCTCTTCTGCTTGGAAGGGATGGAAAATTGCTATTGAGCATACTGGTAAAGAACTTCTGAAGGAGACAGGACTTTTAATGAATCTTAAAGGAAATCAAGGATTCTTTTAGTAATCAAGTATACATTAGTATTCTTTTTTTAGATTAATTAATTAATTAATTTAGAATATTTTTCCATGGTTATATGATCCATGTTCTTTCCCTCTCCCCTCTGTGAGCTGACAAGCAATTCCACTAGGTTATACATGGTTCATTTAAACATTACTATTCTAAGGAAGGACATGTCAATTACTTTCCCTTTGGCTCTATTCAACTATCTCTGTGATTCTGCAGGTGAAAGCATTCTTTCCAACCATCACTGCCAGGAAAACAAGTAATGTCTTCCTCTATTTGAATAAAAGCTCTCTGAAGGCAGAAGATGCTCTAAATTTAGCATTTGTATCTAACTTACCATTTATATCTAAATTTAGCATTGTAACTATTGCCCTGATAACGAACTGGAGGAATTCCATGGGAACTGGAATGTCCTCCAGGAATTGATGCAGAGTGAGAGTAGAACCAGGAGAATATTGTACACAGAGAGGGATACACTGTGGCATAATTGAATGTAATGGACTTCTCTACCAGCAGCAATGCAGTGATCATGAACAACATGGAGGGATCTATGAGAAAGAATGCTAGCCACATTCAGAGGAAGCACTGTGGGAATAGAAACACAGAAGAAAAACAACTGCTTGATCACATTTTTCAATGGAGATATGATAGGGGATAGAGACTCTAAATGATCACTGTATTGCAAATAGTAATAATATGGAAATAGGTTTTGAACAATGACACATAAAACCCAGTGGAATTGCTCATTGGTTATGGGAGAAGGGAGGGAGAGAAGGAGGGAATGAACAGAAATATTTTAACTGTGGAAAAATATTCAAATTTAATAATTAATTACATTAAAAAAAGAAATAAATTTAGCATTGTATCCTAGTACCTGACTTGATATATAATGGAACTATAGCAAATGTTTTTCACTCATTCATTCTTTCATTGATTTTTTTAAAAAATCATGTCATTTATTTAGTTTTCCTGGAATGGATTATTAACACATTAGCTTCTAAGTTATAGTGGATCTCATTGAGAAGACATATTCCAGAGCTTGAAGAAAATAATATAAAATTATCTGGAATATCTCATCATATAAAGAGATTCCTTCTGATATTTAAATGCTATATCTATATCATTCACAGTGGTGGCAAACACATATAGTGATCATCTGTCTTCTTTCTGCATTCTTTGAGGCTGGTAATCAAGAGAATTATATTATTATATAATAATATTGGGAATAACAGAGTTATTCTGGTTATGTTATATTCTGGTTATATCTTATGTAGAATTAATATATTTATGAGAAATATATTTTTAGAGAAGAACCTTTAAGGTTCTATTTTGCTCTACTGAATTGATTTTTTTAAAAGAGTTAATAAGCAATAAGGATGAGCTCAGTGGAGTTGTGTTTTCTTTATGCCTCGCAGACAATAATGTGACAATAAAGAAGTGGTTTACTATAAAATCCTGTTTATGAAAGCCTGCTTGTTCTCTTTTCATATTTTCATCAAGGATACCATCCATGTTTATGTAGCTCCACATAAATATTACTAAGTATTCATGAGGGTTATTTTGAAATAAATTATCTAAAGTGTTTTAGTTTCAAAGGTTAGTGAACATGTGCTTTTTGCATTGTACTTTGCCACCCACAAGTGCCAGGGTATTTGACTTATATTTAAATTATTTACTTACTGTTTTGACACTTCAATGGAGTTAGGATCACACTGATGTGGGAACTCTTTCCAATGATGCATATCCAAATTCATCTGTGCCCTCTCATTCTATAAGACATCCATTTCCTCCCCTACATTCTCCAGAGGTGGTCTGCTAACATGGGGGGAGCTTTCCTCTAGATCTCTCTCCATATAAATTAAATATTACAATTCCATTGCTCAAGTATGAGAAAAGATATATTAAATCAATCATCCAATCAACAAGCAATTATTTGATGCCTACTATATGCCAGGCATTTCACTTAAATATAGAAAAAGAAAGCTCAGAAAACAACTTTGTGAAACCAATCCCAATATTTCCAGTCATTACATAAATGACTGTGTTAGCCCATTCAGTGGTGACCTCCTAGCCTGAAAAAAAAAATAAATGCAGCTTCCTAAAAGGCTGAGTTTTCTCAGAGGGAATAGTTCATACAGTGAAAGAATATGCTTATTGTAAGTAGATGGATGTTCAGCCTGAGGGGTCACAGAGTTCCAAATCTAATACCTCTGGGATATAAACATATTAAGAAGTTATCATGGAATGAAGGTTTGGAGCTAGTGTTTGCTCTTTCTCTTACTAATTGGACCCTTGTATATTGCCGGTTCCTTCTTTAAGTACAAGAATTCTTAATTTTAAATTCTGCCGAGTATAATAAAAATCACCTTACAACCCAAGAGTTTGCTGTCATTGATTTCAAGCCAGCCTTGCAAAGATCTCTGAACACTGGTGGTTTCTTGATAATGTCCAGAAAGCTTTGTAATTAAGCAATTAGAATGTCAAGCTCCGTGTTCTAGGGATCCTCTCTGTTGGAGAGAGATTTATTTTCCTTCATCATTGAAATAGAGAATAAACTTGGCATATTAGTTGGGCTAAAATCAGCTCCTACATTTCCTGTACATTCTTCAAAATGACTTTGTTTGATAATCGAGTTTCATGGTTTCCCTCTAAGTATTTGTGGAAAAACTCCAAGAAATTGTAAGTTGTCCATTTCAACAAGTAATTGTCCATTTCAAGATATAATTGTTGATAAATGCAAAAGGGAATTGAGGCGCAACTCTCAATCTAAGGAATGTAGTTTCAAATATCATATTCACTGGCAGGAACTGGATGGCTTTGTGTTTAAATATATACTGGACTCTCCAAATTACCAGGGTATTTGTATTTTTAGAGATTTGAAGAGAGGTTGTAAAGGTAGAATTTGGGCAATTGTCACAAAATTTAATAATATACAACTGAAAGTTTGTCTGATAATTCCAAATAGGGTCTTAACTAGGGTGGGACCCCATATGATTGGCCCTTGGGAACCAACATCAAAAGAGTACTTTCTTTTAGTTACATGCTGTTTCTCCCTATAGCTGTCTGAAGAGCTCTGGAGGCTGCTCTCTTTGGACTTCATGGGCTTCCATTGGTCTACATTGTGTGAAGCAATCCCACTTTCTTGCCTGATCCCATTCTCAGAGTGCTATTTTCCTACTCTTCTAGTATCTTCTTTCCTTCTCACAAACCTGCACATATGGGACTCTGTTGGGGCTGCTCACCCTCTTTCCTAGAACAACTGAATTCATAGATGAATTGTCCTTTCTGTGGCCCTTTATCTTTGTAGGCAGTCAGTGAATCAATAAACATTATTAAACACCTACTATGTGGCAGGCACTTGCTAGCTTGAGAAAAAATAAAGATAAAAGGTGAAAGAAAAATGCAATTTTTTTTCAATTGAACAAATGAAAAGTTAGCATGTAGGAAATTTAAATGACACAGGATGATAAAAATTGTAGTGAACCAACTGAAAAATAAAATCTAAAAAGGAGGAACACCTAAAGCATGAAAATTTAGCATTCATTAGTGTTTCATCTTGTTTTCATTGACACTATGCAGAAAAAAAAATTTTAACAAACTTTTTGTAAACAACAAATAGTCCTTCCTCTCATGGAGCTCATGGTCTAAAAGAGGATACACTGTGCCAGCCAACAACTATATACACATAAGTTATATATATATATATATATATATATATATATATATATATATATATACACACACACACACACATATATATGTATGTATATATGATAATTTGAAACTAATGGATAGAAGTAAGGTATATCAAGCACAATTAGGAAAGACTTATAGTGGAAGATAGGGCTTTAGTTGTGACTTGAAGAAAAGGAGGAAAGCCAGGAAGTGAATATGAGAAGGTAGAATATTCTGGTTATAGAGAATTGCCCGGGGAAAATTTCCTAGAGCCATGATGGCAAACCTATGGCACATGTGCCAAAGATGGCACACCTGCATGCATATGACCCCTCTCCCCAAGAACTCATTACTAGAAAGACAGAGGGACTCAGGTAGAGCTACTCCCTTCCCCTCTCTCTACTGGGTCTGATGACAATTTTTTTCATATCACCTGCCCCTCTACCTTGCACCCTAATGGGAGTGCATACTCCCCTCCCCATTTCTACCCAGACTGAGGACATTCCTTGCTTCACCCACCCCTCTGCCCAGCAGTCTCCCTCCCTTGTGTGGAGTTCGAGGAGGTGGGACATAGTCTCTAAAAGGTTTGCTGCCACTGCCCTAGAATCTAGCAATGAAATGACTTGTGGGAGGAATAGAAAGGTTGGTCATTGTCATTGGATTGAAGAATATGTGGAATGTGGAAGATCTAAGAATAGAAAGTTAACAGGCAGGGTTAGGTTATGAAACACTTTTAATGCCAAATGATTGCATATTTCATCCAGCATTGGAGTTTATTGAATAGGGGATAACATGGTCAGATCTCTGCTTTACAAGCAACATTTTGATAGTTGTGAGAAGTATGGATTGGAGAAAGAAGAGTCAAGGCAGAAAGAGCAACCAGCAGGCTATTTCAATTATTGAGATATAAGGTGATACAGATCTGTGCTGGGGCAGTGGAAGGGGCAGGATCAGAAGAAAAGAAAGAGGTGTCTATGAGAGAAAATATAAAATTCAAATTGACAGACTGATGGGGGGGGGTGAGAGTGAGGAGTCAAGGAGTCAAGTCTCAGTTGGAGATATGTTGAATTTAAGATGGCTAAAAGATATCCAGTTTGAGATATCAAATAATCAGTTGGAGAAGGGAACCTGGGGACCAGAAGAGAGGTTAGGGCTGGACTAGTGGATTTGAAAACTATTTGCATAGACATGATAATTTAAACTTTGGGAGCTGATGAGATCACCAAGTACAATAGTTTAGAGGGAGAAGAGAACAGTACCCAGAACTTTGAACTTTGGCACTAACAACCCCTGCATTCTTTGACTGGGTAAAGAATAATTAACTATGGATCTAGCTTGAGATAACACATTTTTAAAACATCATGATTAAATGTTTGACTCATAAGAAAAATGGGCTATCTCAATGCTGGTGAATTGGTAGTACTTAAAGATTTGTGAATGAATGAAAGGCATCAAAACTCTCTCTTTTATTTGAAACAAACCTCCCCCCCCAAAAATGCAAAAATTAGTCCATCATAGTGAGGCACTTTAAGGATTTTTCATGAGTAGTCATAGAATCATGGATTTCCTGAAGTTGAAAAGGATCTAATAATAATTAAATAAGCAATTCATATGCCAATTTAAAGTTTTCTAAATCTTACAGCTCTGTAGTTGATTACAACATATTTTTGGTATGAAAAGAGTTTTTCTCAACAAACTAGTCATTCCAAAACTTATTCTTAATGTCTGATAACTTATACATGACATTTATGAAAAGGCAAAGAAGTCTTCTAGACTTCCTTGTGATATTTACACAATATACATTTATAATAATATTTGTATGTAGTATATATGTACATACATATATATACAAGAACAAAGTGTTATTATCAAATGTTTCTCTACACAGATAAGAAGGGCACAAATTAATTGTGGACAAGAAATATATTGACTGTGTTCTTAATCTTTTAACATAACTTTATAAAATACTAAAGTTAAAGCCAGAAAGACATGAGTATAAATCTTTACTGACTATGGACATTATATAATTCAGATCATCTCTCTGAGCCTCAGTTTTCTTTTCTTTCTTTTTTTTTTTTAAATGTGTTTAATTCGTTGACTTAGAACATTTTTCCTTGGTTACAAGAATCATGTTCTTTCCCTTCCCTCCACCCACCTCTTCCCATAGCTGAAGCTCAATTCCACTGTAAGCCTCAGTTTTCTTATCTGTAAAATAAGTATAATAATAATTACACTTACTTGGCAGGGTTATTGACAGGATCAAATATGCATTGAAAATTTTAATGTCTTCTATGAATGCTAATTGTATTCATCCTTATAATAGGGGTAGTAGTAGCAGGAGTAGTTAGTAGTAGCATCAGTAAGATACTAGTAAGTAAGAGCAGCAATAGTAGCAATAGTAGTAGTAGTAGTAGTAGTAGTAGTAGTAGTAGTAGTAGTAGTAGTAGTAGTAGTAGTAGTAGTAGTAGTAGTAGTAGTAAAAGTAGTAAGTAGTTAATAGTAGTTTGTAGTAGTACTAGTATAGTAGCTCCTATTGTTATGTGTATTTTCTTTGGTATAAAAGGAACTTCCAGGTGAGGAAACTCCTTCCACAGATATAGGTCAGCACCTGATATACAACTCATAGTTGTGCAGATTACCATGGGGACATTTAGTACAAAACTGCTTATCTTGGTGGTTGTTAGTAGTAACAGAAGTAGTAGCCCTTTGAGGAGTATGTAAGCTTCTAGAGGGCAAAAGCTATTTCACCTTCAACTTTGTAGGATAAACACCTAGCATGATACTTTGCATATCATATATGCATACTGAATGTAGACTAAATCTGTTGTTTAATTGTTACTAAGCAGGAATTCACCATTAAGAACAACCAATACCCATCCACAGAGCAGTGATGACCCACATACAGGGGGTTAGAAATTATTCATAATCCAAACAGATAATGCAGGGAAATATAGAAGATTCAATGGTATAGCTTTTTCCTAATGTCCTTAGAATGTATGATTCATGAAGATCATGCATCTTTTATGCTTTGTTTTACTACCAGATGCCTAGCATGTAAGGGCAATAAAACAAATAAGAATGTTTTAATACTTGGATAAGTCCATAATAACATTGGTGCAGGTACTTCTTTGTCATGCTATAACTAAATCTAGGTGCACACAGCTTTGCTCCCTCCTGGCCCTGGTCTTGACATTCTGTACTTCAATAAATTCTTTCTTTCTTTCCTTCCTTCCTTCCTTCCTTCCTTCCTTCCTTCCTTCCTTCCTTCCTTCCTTCCTTCCTTCCTTCCTTCCTTCCTTCCTTCCTTCCTTCCTTCCTTCCTTCCTTCCTTCCTTCCTTCCTTCCTTCCTTCCTTCCTTCCTTCCTTCCTTCCTTCCTTCCTTCCTTCCTTCCTTCCTTCCTTCCTTCCTTCCTTCCTTCCTTCCTTCCTTCCTTCCTTCCTTCCTTCCTGCATTTGCTCCAGACACACATTTCTAAGGGGAAGTTTTGATTCCTCAAGAGGTCTAGATTATATAAAACCATTTCTCATCCTGGAAAATGTCTACCTGTGCTTAGGATGAGGTTTATGTAACATCAGAAGCCCGCCCCAGTTTCTTCTGATATTCATGAATTTCAAGGTAATCTTTGAATTTTTCCTGTTTTCCTGGCATATCATTAGCTGTCTAAAGATACCACCTTTTTTAGCCTTAAATGTGTCCTTAATAGGAGTTTTTATGCTACTTCTTGTCCCAAATGTGTACAATCTGCAACCAACTCATAACCATCATAAGACAATTCTTTGCCATTTGGGCCAACTTATAATTCTGATTAGTTTGAAACCATGGCCGATCAAGCATGGTTTACATATTCATATATATGCATGTATGGGGTGCTCAGGGAGGAGTAGTATCTCTGATATGGAGGGCTTGTCCTGCCCTTCTAGGGCAGCTCTCCAGCCTCTGACCCTCACCTAACCCCCAGCTCTCACTTGTGGCCCCTAGTAGCTGCTAGCATGCAGTAGCGGCCACACCCCAGGCAAAGGCTTCGACAGGCTGGCTAAACCTTGTGAGGGTAGCCATTGGGTCATAGACCCCTGGTGAACCAAGGCTTTGCTCACCCAGCACGTGAAGACTGATTCAGCAGAACAGACGGAAGAAACCAATAAGAAGGTTCAACGGCTGAGATGGCAACGCAGCAAAGCACTGTGGAGTGCTTAAGGCGTGTTGGAGCACAAAGGACAACATGGACATCCAATGCAGATGAGGAAGTCTCCAGTTGTAACAACCTTTTGTGCCACTGGACCCAGGCTTCCAAGGCCCAGAGAGTGAGACTGTCTCTGTGCATCAACTTTTCCACTTAAATCTCCTTCACGCACAAGTGAATTTGTGCATACTCATCTATCATAGATGAAAACGCACAAAGACAATCGTCATCCTTGGTTACCAAGAGACTACTACTACATATGTATACACATACAAACATATATCCCATATGGGAGAATGAAGGCATAAAATATGGGATTTTGTGGAAATGCTCTACTTAAGAATAGCATTTAATAAATCACATGTTCTAATTTTAATTTATCTTTGTCATTAACTTATTGTGTGATTATTAATAACTCATTTTAGTTTTCTGACCTACAACTATAGGTCATAAGGGCTATCTATCTCATAGGATCAGGGAATGAATGAAATTAGGCAAAATTTTGAAAACTATGGTTTTATATAAGATATAGAAACTACATTTAGAGCAAAATTTTATTTCCTTATTTATGATTTTCTAAACATTTTGTTGATACATTTGTTCTTCATGTCACCGTCAATTCATATTTTTGAAGCACATTGTACACCTAAAAATACTGTGTAAATGCCATTGGTATGGTTGTTATTATTATTATCTTCACCATCATTATTAAGTTTTAAGGGGAAAAAAAGCAAAAGTAATCTTGACCACCTCTACTATTCCAAAATTGAACATATTTCTCTAACAAAAAGAAATAATTAAATGAAAATATTTGAAAAGGTACATCTAATAATGTATAAAGCACATTGTGTCATGATCATCATTCACCTCTCCTGCAGAGAATAATGGCATAAAATATGGGTTTTAGTGGCAATGTTCTACTTAAGAATATCATTTAATAAATTACATGTTCTAATTTTAATTTATCCTTCCTTCCAATCCCCTACTATAGATTCTATTCTAGACCCTCTTCTCCCTCTATACTTCTTTACATGGTGATCTCATCAGAGATCATAGCTTTAATTACTATCAATACACTGATAATTCTCAAATCTACCTATGTTGTCCCAGTCTTTAAGCTGACATTCAATTTCCTATCTCCAAATGCCTTTCCAAAATCTCAAAATGAATATCCAGTAGACATCTTAAACTTAACATGTCCAAAACCAAATTATCACCTTTCTACCTAAATCTTCCATCCCTCATCACTTTCATATCATGGCAGGTAAAACTACCCTTCCAGGCTCTCAGAGTAGGAGTCATCCTTGACTCTTCATTTGTTCTCATCCTCTTCCATCCCCTAATCAATATATTGGTAAGACCTATTGATTCACTTTTGTGGAATCTCTTAAATACTCTCCTTCCTCTGATCTGTCAGTGCCACCATTCTGGTGGATATCATCACTTCAGGTTTGGACTTTTTCAATAGCTTTCTCAAATCTCTCTACATTCCAAGCCATCCTTTGTTTAACCACAACAGTGATTTTCCTGAAGCCCAGGTCTGACCATTTCATCCCATGTTACTACCCTGCTAGATAAATTCCAGCAACAACCTATTTTTCCAGTTACTAATTATCTCCTATTTACCCTGTAACATTTATTTTGCATATATTTGTTTCTATGTTTTCTTCCCCATTAGACTCTAAGTTCCTTGAGGGCAAGAGCTTTCTCTTGCCTCTTTTTGAATCCATAGTACTAAGCACAGTGCCTGGTACATAGTAGTTACTTAATAAATACTGATTGATTGATTAACTGATTTTCTCTAAGTAGCCATCTTCTGCCATGAAAATTAAGGTCCTTTGTCATGGTGAATCCCTATAATTCTCAGTGTTGTAAGTCCCCATGAGTGAAGGGCTACTAAGTTGCCCAAAGAGGATAAAGTTGTCCCAGATCAGAAACACAACAGATTAAAGAAAGTTTCAGTGCTTATCAGAATCAGCCTGGGAGTAGAAGCTGCAATTCCAATTTGGATAAGAAAGGGAGATCTAACTTCAAAATAAACAAAACAACAACAACAACAACAAAAACAAAAACAAAAACACTACTACAACCACCAAGGCAAAATAGATTTCACTCTCTATTTGAGGACATATTTATTATTTTTGTGCATACCCAAAATGAAACTTACTCTCAATGATTTTTATTTACACTGTTATATTCATTGTTTTTATTAATTTACTCTTTTGTACTATAAAACTTCAAACATATATCTACATTTCTTTTAATTTCTCATATTAACTATTTTACATTAGAAAAATGATATCTCATTACCAACTTACACCATAGTTTTATCACCTCTTCTCCAACTGATAGGATTCTACTTTTTTCTAGTTCTTCCATAGCACAAATAGTCCTGCAGTGGCTATTTGGTATATGATGGATAATTATTTCTATCTTTGACACCTTTGAAGTATGTCAAGCAAGGGGACAATTGGGTTAAAGGGTAGGGGAAATTTAGTATACTCTTCACAAAATTTCACACTGGTATCTAGAATGGTTGAATCAATTCACAATTCTACCAATAATGTATGAGCATATCTGTCACACTATAATTTCTTATTATGGTTTCCATATTATTTCTAACACCATGTCGATTTACTGATGTGAAATAAAACATCATATTGTTTTGACTTGCATTTTTCTTATGTGTTTGACTTCAGATGAACTCAGGAGTATGAGTCTTTCTGCCCCTAAGCCTGGCACTCTATCCACTGAGCCAACTAGCTGCCTTTCTTTGAATTTATATTTCTTAATATTTATATTGAATTTATCTAACTCTGGAAGAAGAACTTTAAAATCTGGTTAATAGCAATTTACCTAAGATTTTCTTTTAAGACATTAAATGCTATGTCACTGAGTGACTAAAAATTCATTGTTGTAACATCTTAATATTATTTAGAACTCATTTAATGATAATGTCATTTTCTGGTATATCTTTTTAAATTTTATTTTCCATATCTGAAATTATGATAAAAACTCTTTTCTTTTTAGTCACCTGCAGTATAACAGATTGAATTCTATACTTACATTTCTATCCCATATCTGTCTATTCATTTTAAATATTTCTTATATACATCTAGCTACTTCTAAAGTAATTCTTCACCATGTGCATTATTTTCCTTACCATACTGATCAGTCATTAATTAACTAAAGAAAACTATTTTAAAAACAAATATAATGAAATTATATTATATTAAATGGTATTATATTAAATCTTTGAAAACTACTGTGCTAAAACTTGTCTATTAGTCAGATGAAACACATAGACATTTATAGTTATCTTTACATAATATAACATATGTATATAATACACATTTAAAATATATGCATATGTGGACATATATATATATATATGTATGCATATAAATGGAAGTGAGCAATAGTAACTCTAGTTACTATTGTAATTAGTTACTCTAGTAACTTTAGTAACTAAATGTTCTCTCTCCTAATCTCTACCTATTGCCTTCCTTGGTTTCCTTTAAATTCTAACTAAAATCCTGTCTTCTACAGAAATAATTTCCTAATATCTTAATTTTAGAGAATGGCATCCCTATTCTTGATAACTTTTTACTTATACATAGCTTATTTGTACTTATTATTTTTTTTTTTGCTCATCTCCCTTCCCCTTTAGATTGTGAGCTCCTTGAGGGTAGGGACTATTTTCTGTCTCTTTTTGTAACTCCTCAGCTTAGCATTTATAATATATATATATATTACATATATATAATATATAATATAATATTAGCAAATATTTGGCATTTAAGATGTATTTATTGACTTTCTGATCAAGAGAAGCAGGAAGACATCTAATATAATATGAAATATGAATTAAACTTTAAAGAAAGCCAGAAGTCCTTGGAGCCAGGGAAGGAAGGATTGCATTTCAAGATTAAAGGCTAACTTTTGAAGAAGCATGGTGGTGGGAAATGGGATGATGTGACTCTTCTGTTAAGAGAGAATGGGATGTTTAATGTGTATTGACATAGTAATATGGCTAGACTAATATTTTATAAAATACATTTTGTTATGTCCCACTTTTACATGTATTTCATTTTGTTAACATTATATTGCATGCTTCATATTGAGGAAATTAGGGTTCAGTCAGGTACAAAAGCAGAGGTAGGATTGACAGGCACATAATGGTTAATTATTCTTAAAAAGCCAAAATGTAGGAAGACTCTTGAATTCTAAGAATTTAATAAGGGTTGAGTACCTCTGTGAATGTGGTTACATTTTCCAGACAAAATTTACAATTCAGTTCTCTCTTTCTAGAGTCTTTGTTCCCCAATGTCCCAAATCCCTGGGATGTATAAATAGCAAGTAAGAACCACAAATTAAGCCCTCCATTGTACGCAGGCCTGATTAAACCCTTACTGGTCCATTGTGTTTAATTCTGGGCATCAGAACTTGAGGGATGTGAAGAAGTTTTACTTGGAGTGTGTTCAGAGTAGAGCCACAGAGATGATTAAAGAGCAAGAGAGTAAGACTTTCTGGGAGAAAAAAAAAGACTAGAAGTCCTTGAATTTGTTGGCTCAAAGTAAGAACATATGAGAGGCAATATAATAGCTGTCTTAAAGAACATGGGGGATTATTAAACAGAGTACTTTGACCTACTGTTCTTTCTTTTTGCTGAAACTAGAAGTAGGCAAAATTGGTTGAAGTATTAGCATGGAAGATCTAGTTTAAATATAAGAATGACTTCCCTCCAGATGACTTGTCAATTGTGTTTTCCCAAGCTACATTTAAAGAATGTCTTCCTTTAGGAATTTTCAACAATTTGAAATAATTTCTGAGTGGAGATCATAGGACCAATGATCTAGACTTTGATAGGCTTTTTGATGACTTGATTATATATTATTTTGATAACTAGATTACATCTAATATACAAATTTATCACCTTGTGATCTAATCTCACCTTTTCATTTTACAGTTAAGGAAACTGAGACTCCGGAAGATTGAGTGACTTGCCCATGACCACAACAATAATAAATGATGAAACTGAGATTTAAACTAGATTTTCTATATTCAAACCCAACAGATGCTGATAGTTCAACAGAGCTGGTAGTGGAATAGAAGTCCTAGCATTGTGGACTAACTACAGTCACTTCCTTGACTTAAGTCTTAGATTTTTCATATGTAACATGGAGATGATAAACACTTGTCTGTCTTAGAAGGTTGCTGAAAGCATTTAATAGGATAACTTATGCGAAGGTGCTTACTATGTTTTTATTTATTTACCTTCTGCCCTAGTAAAAACACTAGGCAAATGGGCATGAAGTGACTTGTCCAGAGTCACATAGATAGGAAGTTTCTGAAGACAAATTTGAATCCAGGTCCTCTTGACTTCCGGCATGGCTTTCTATACACTGTGGCACTTATTGGCCCCCAATGCTTACTATGTTTTCAATCATTATATAAATATAAGGCATTATTAATAATTTTTAATTAAACTAAATTATTTTTGGTATAGTTTAAGTTCCAAACTGTGTCCCTCCTTCCTTTCCCTCTACTAGTGTAGACTAGGGAATGCCACTGATACAGATTTTATGTGTGTGGATATGCATGCATATGTGTGTGCATCTGAACATGTTCACATTGTATGATTTCCAATCAACAATGATCATCATCAATTTGAGCATGTGGGATTCCTGACCCTAGTGAATTCCACCTCTCTGTCCACTAGACCACTTCGTTTTTTCTCAGATTTGGCAGGATGCCACAGAGCCTGAAAGCCTTTGCTTTGAGACCAATTACCTCAATACCAACAAACTGAATGGAACTCAAGGGAAGGCAGAAATATCCTGGCTCTCTTAAATGGACTTCGGTTCAACCCAATAAAGTGAATGTGGAGTGATCACAGACCTAAACTCTTTATTTCATTTTTACAAGGGTCAATGTTTACTCATTTCCCCATATTTGCCTATATTTTTCTTAGAGTAGTGGTATCTTTTTGGATTTTCATTTCATCAATGGTTGGTAACATAATTCATTTACTTCATCCAACACCATTAATAAAATAAATGTTATTAACACAAATGGGTACTTATCTTATATGTTCTTGTTCAGGATGGGCACATTGGCAAGTAACTATTTACAAAGTTATTGTAATTTCATTGACCAATTTAACGCAGAAAACAGAGGTGACACATAGAAAAATTAAGAAAATGCCATTTTAAAGGGGGAATTTGCACTGTTACTAAGCTCTTGCTTATGCCATGTTAATCAGTGTTTTACCCTACTCCTGAGAATGATAAGTAGATAATACACCAGAAAGTAACTAGGCTTCACAATCAAACAGGCCAGAAATTCTCATATTACAACTACAAATCTCTAAATATTCTTGATAACTTAAATAAATGCTATGGGCATTGGAACAATATTACAGACAAAACTATCTCTCATGACTCTTTGGACTGTAAAAATGGAGATTTGAACCCCAGACTTCAATTCCCAGAAGTCCTTGGCCACTTCCCAGAATGCTTTGTAACCTCACCTGAATTCCCACCTGGGCCCAGAACAGAAATTGTATTTAAGCTGACTCTGTGCCTACTTCGGGGCTCTCTCTGCTTCAGCTTCTAGGGATAGGTGGCTCTATACCTAGCTGGCAAAATGTAGGTTGCATGTGCTTTCTTATTTTGTATTTTCTTTATTTCTTAATCTTTAACAAACCTCTAAAAATATAATACCTTTAGCAGAGAAACCAAATTTTAATCTTAACAGGACATAACATTGATTCACAAAAATGTAAGAATATTTTCAACAGATATTACTGTAACAAATACTAACAGCTTCCAAATTGCACATATGAAAAGGCTGTAAGATGTAAAGAATAAGTTAAAAAAAACCTCCAAGTCATTAGAAAATAAGAACTTCCATCATCCTGTCAGCTAATGGAGTCATTTCACCAAAGGTACCTTAAGAGAGACCTCAAAAGATAAGCGTGAATTCAACTCTTCCATTAAATTGTAAAACCCAATTATTTTATCTTTATTTGTGATAACTTTTTGTACGCTGTCATAGAAGTCTAATAGTAGGATAAAACTTTGGGCAGGACCTTTTTAATTTGAATTCCATTGAATATTATGTGAGAAAAGCAAAACAAAAACAATAACACCAATGATTTTTTGAATAGTGGGTATAGACCTGGCTCTGGAGTCAGAGATGTTCAAATCCCAGCTCTGACACATATAGACTTTATGATGCTGTTCAGATCACATAATTTCTTTGTACTCCAGACAATCCTCTAAGGCTATAAGTCATAGAAAAGGTGCTGGTCTGCATTAATAGACAGTTTCTTCATCAGGAGTTCCCCGTACCAATAAATCAGGGGTTTTGACCAAAATGGTAAGAGTTTGTGTGTGTGTGTAATGCTTTAAGTCCACAGACCTTATATCTGTGATCTCATTTCAACCTAACAATAGCCCAGTACAGTACTTGCTCTAGGCGTTATTGGCCCCATTTTATAATTAAAATGAAAATGAAGCTCAGAGATATTCATGTGGCTAGTAAATATCAGTACTAGACTTTGTATCGAGGACTTCCAATTTCAACAGTTGACTCAAATACTCAATAAACCATCTTAAAGAAATATATGTATATATATGAATATTTTATACACATATATAGAGTTTAACTTGATGTCTAACAAACTCATTGAGTGGACAGGAGCTATTGTACATGGAGTTCCTGAAGGGAGGATAAACAGAATTAGCAGAAGCAGAGCTTCTGTTCCCTTTGATCCGTCTCTTTGAATGCTCACTATTTATATAAATGAGTTACCAGAATGGACTGAGGGGAAAGTTGTACCCCACCTGTTTTGTCCAGATAAGATGAAAAACAACAGAGCTCTTTCAGATGGACGGCAAGCGTGTGTGTCTAAACCTTCAGAAATGGAGGGTTAAGAGCTTTTAGTGTTTTGCAGACTCTGAATAATGCCGTAGTAAGACAACTTTAGCCAAAATACTTGGATGATTCGAACAGGAAACAAACTCATACCCTGTTTTTATCAGTTGCTGTGCTTGTATACAGCCAGCCTGGGCACTTAAACCCCGAAGTACTCATGGATCATGGGTGTCGTTTTGTATATGTAATATTTTCTGGTTCTTGGTACGGGCCTGTGTTTGTTTAACGTCAAACTTTTGAATTTACTTCACTCCAGCAAGTAAGCCTGCACACACCAGCTGTTTACACATTTTTTGGTCTGGGGGGAGGGCAGTGGTGAGCATGTTCTGCATACTGTCCTGCTCCAGAAACTTTTCCAAGGCACAGTGAGGAGTATCTGGGATCATGAATCCAAAGAAAGGGCCCTCGGCTTTAGTTTTTCTTTGTCCTGTTTTGACATCTAAATTCTGTAATGATAAACTGGATCCATGGCTTCGCTCTTATTTTTAATTCAATTTAATGCATATTAATTATGCACACTGAGGAACTAAGCTAACCAAGCTGATCCCTGAAGACCAAAAAACTAAAAATGAAAATATCCCTGCCCTCCTGGGACTTACATGCTTGGAGGAGGGTATAGATGCAGTGTTTTGCTTTGGTTTGGTTTGGTTAATGTGACCAAATAGGTGGGATTTAGGAGCCATTCACCTGAGCTCAGGCTTTTAGTTCTAAATGTTACCTGACCGTACAGCTCTGTTTAGGGCTCAGGTATAGGAAAAACCACTTGGAATTTCTCATGTTAGACAGATTTGCTGCAGAAAAGAGAGGGAAGAAGGGAACTTGCTGTTGAGGAAAGGAAACTAAACATTCAAGAGAGTTGGAGAGCATCTGAAATGTCTTTTGGTGTTCAGTTGCTTCAGTTGTCCCACTCATAATGACCCCATGTGGGATTTTCTTGGCAAAGATACTGCAGTGGTTTGCCACTTCTTTCTCCAGCTCATCTTACAGAAGAGGAAACTGAGACAAACAGGGTTAAGTGATTTGCCCAAGGTTTCACAACTAATAAGTGTCTGAAGCTGAATTTGAACTCGGGTCTCCCCAACTCCAGACCAAGCAGTCTATCCACTGTACTACCTCATAATGTCTTTCTAAAATATCTACTATATTGTTAAGTAGCCCTTTACATTTTGTCTTCTTTCTAATTGTTTCTGCCTCTTATCCAATGTATCTATCTATTTATGTATCATTATGCCTCTTTGGACATACTTATTACCTCTATACTGTATTTCTTTCTTTAAAAAAAATCCCTTACTTTCTGTTTTAGCCTCGATACTAAGTATCAGTTCCAATGCAGAAGAGCAGTAAGGGTTAATTAGTGGGGCTACATGATTTGAACAGGATCACACAGATAGGAGGTAAATCTCAATCTAGATTTGAACTCAGGACCACCTGTCTCCAGGAGTGATGCCATATCCACTTAGCTACCTAGCTGTCCTCTTTGTTGTATTTCTAAGAGAAAGAAGTTGCCTATTATAAAAACAAAACAAAGGTAAAATCAGCTGGGCCAGCGTGAGTTCTTTTGCTTTATATATATGTATATATACATATATATATAATCAATATTTATATTGGAGCCATTTTGAAAAAAGAAAAAATCAATAGATATCCATGATTGAATGTCTACTATGGACACAACACCACGAACCCAATGCAATTAGAGACATCAATATGCTGAATGTTATAGATTAATACAAAAGAAAACATGATCTTCCTTGGATGGTCCACAATCTGCTTGGGAGAAGAATATAAGCACATTGAGAATATGTGATGTCATGTATAAATAAGTCTATGATGACCTAGTGCAAACTCTTCCTTTTATTATATTATAGAATAATTCTGCATTCTTATATTATAGAATATTCTCGATTCTAAGCATTTGCCTGGAAAAGTGCAATTAGGATAGAGTTATAAATAGTCACCTGCCTACTTGCCCAACCTGAACGATAATATGTTGAGCAATCAGAAATCAATTCTAATAGTGTTCATTCTTTCACCACTATAGCCTTCTAGGGAAAGGTAGATTGCTTAAAATGTTTCCCATTGTACTATCTCTAAGAGCAGAAAGGGAATATGTCTCCTCTGAGTTTTTAAGATCTTTATTTGCCATCTGGTGCATAAACTAGAATAGGAAGAGGGGTCTAGGAGAATCTACATCCTTCGGAAACATGCCACAGCAGCATCCAATGCAACTTCCCAGAAAGGCTCTGGACAAAACAATCCCACAATGCTTTGTTCAGATTCCATTTTGTTCTCCAACCAGCTTAGTCATAAAAGATGCAAGTTACAAAAGGCAAGAGGATAATCTCCACTTCTCTGCCTGTTTCTCATTTCATATGCCTGGACTCACAACCTTCCGCCTCTTCTTTTTCAAAAAATTTTATTGGATGCTCTCATGTCCTTTGCTTCCCCCTCTCTTCCCTCCATCCCACAACCACCCAGTCTCCACCCCCTCCCTGAATACTATAAAGTTCCCGGGAAGAGGTTTGCTCAAAGCAAGTACAAATAAAGTACGTGTACATAAATAACTTAGCCTGACTTTTTGTTTAATGTCCAAGATGATTGGAACAGATTGTATCATGAACTACTTTCCCTTCGGCTAATTAAATAGCAGTCCCCACTTACCATAAAGCATATTCTTATTAAAACAAGTATCTATAGTCACTCTGCTGGATAAATTACTCCCATGTAAGTGCCATAAAGCCCATTACATTCCTGCTTTAGGAGTGGATCAGGTCCAAACAGACAATCAAAGGATTTCACTGGGATTATTTTAGATTAGAAAAACTAAGGGAGACATGAGGCACTGACAAGATCGTAAAGGCATAAAGGATAAATTAGCGGCTACATACCAAACAAAGTGCTCTCGCGGTATCTCAGCCTATCCAAAAGTAAAAATAAATGCCTACTGTATTAACCTTCGCCAAAATGGAAATCTGTTTATGCAGAAATAAAAATGTCATGAACAACTGTTATCTTCTGTGCAAATCAAAATGACTGTTTTGAATAATAATAATAAAATTCAAAAAAAATTAAACAGCCCTCCCAAACCAAAAACTACTCATATGTGCCAGGAGGGAAAGAGAATTCTTTATTTCCATAAATTCCTTATTACATTAATAAAAAAGTTATGCTATGATTTACCATATTAATGAACCATTATTGCATAAGCATATTTTTATTGCAAATATATTACCTGCTAAACGATGCTGTTTCTCTTTTCCAGAAAAAAAAAGTTCACAGTATAAATTCTATGGGAATTTTTTTCTTGCTGCCAGTTGCTAAATCTTTCAGAAGCTGTCAGCAACCTCAGAAATCAAGTTCAAAATATCCCAGCCAGCATGAGCCCAGGCATAGGCCCTTCTATTTTAAGTTGCAATACAAAACCGTTAAAGAAAGACCTAAACAGAAAAGATTGCTTAAAATATGATCTTCTTATCTTCCTTGTAAATTTAAGGACACACTCATTTGAGGGAAAATTTACCTCCCCTCCTTTCTATAAATATCATTTGACATTTGAAAGCAAATGATTTTTTGGGGAGGGAAGGATGCTAATTTTTCTCTAAATTCATTATCTTTGAAACTTTATTCACACACCCCATGTGTGCCAAAAACAGAGAATCCAGAACACTCAACACCAAAGCCCATTAGCTATTTTAATTGTCAACCTTAAAATCCTTCTACCATGCTAGCCACATAAGCTCTTTCTCTTGACATTTAATAAGGGTAAAGTGAATGTGAAAATGATGGTACCTAACTCTGGTTTTCAAAGAAGAAGCACTCCACTTGCTCAAGGTGGTTGTCATATTCATCATCATCATCATCATCATCATCATCAAATGTTATTAAGAACCTACTCTGTGCCAGGTACTGTGCTGAATACTAGGGTTACAAAAAGAGGTCAAAGACATCCCCTGCCCTCAAGGAGCTTATAATCTAATGATGTGACATGAAAACAAATATATACATGAAGTGAGCTCTATACTGGATAACTGGGAGATAAATAAGAAAAGGAAGGCACAGGAATTGAAAAGGGTTGGGGAACGTTACTTGAACAAAGTGGAATTTGAGTTGGGACCTAATGAAAGCCAGAAAGATAAGTAGTCAGAGCAGAAGAGAGAGAGTGTTCCAGGTAAGGGGGACAGCTGGAGAAAATGCCTACATGTCAGGATGGAGCATCTGTCAATGGAAAAGCCAGGAGACCAGGGTAATTGGATTAAGAGTGTTTGGGGAATAAAATGTAAGAAGACTGGAAATGAAGGAGGTGCTAGGTTTCCAAGGACTCTGAATGCTGAATGGAGTATTTTGTATTTGATCCTAGAGACTACAGGAGGCCACTGGAGTTAATTGAAAAGGGGAGTTGATATGATCAGACCTGAACTTTAAGAAAAATCACTTTGGTGGCTGAATCGACAGTGGGTAAGGGTGGCAAGAAACTTAAAGTAGGAAGACCTGACATCAGGTCATTGCAATAATCTAGGTGCGAGGTGATGAGAGTCTTCACTGAGGAGGTGGCAGTGTCAGCAGAGAGCAAAAAGGATATAGGAGAGATTCTACAGAGGTAAAATAGATAGGTCTTGGCAACTGCTAGGATATGGGGGTTGAGAGAGTGTGAGGAATCCAGGATGACTATTAGGTTTCAAGCCTGAGGGACTGGGAGGAGGGTGTTGCCTTTGACAGTTATAGGAAAAGAAGGAGGTGGGGAGGACTTAGGGCAAAGATAATGAGTTCATTTTTCAACATATTGAGTTGAAGATGTCTACCAGACATCCAGTTTGAGATGTCTGGAAGGCAATTGGAAATGCAAGTTTGGGGCAGAATAGACAGATTTGAGAATCATCAGCACAGAGCTGAACAGACTACCAATAAAAGTAGTATAGTGAGAGAAGAGAATCCAGCACAGAACCTTGAAGGTCTCCTTATGCCTAATTGACTGTCATAGTACTTTTCGTCTCCCTATATGGATCCATCTTGACGTTTGGTTCTCTTATTGTGGTTTGTGTCTTTATCAAACCTAGTCAAGGAAGCACTGGCTAATACTAAATATTAATACTAAATCTTTTATGTAGTCAATTTGACTATATAATTGGCTATATCTTGACAATGGGCTGACTATTTAAAGAAATAAATGGTGGGTAGCCTGGGTCTAGGATCAGGCCTAAACTGGCACCATTACCATCTTGTTGTGTATGGGAAAGCCTGAAAAGAATAAGACACACATATACACATTGCTATTATTTCCTTTTATACCACAAATGCACCCTGACCTTTGTTTGGGAATCACTGTGGACTCAGTCCCCATCTCCAATTCTTTCTTCCAGCTCTTCTTGAATCAAAACCACCTTTTCTACTTATTCCAGTCTAAGCCTATCCCCTCCTAACAGTTTCATCAAACCCTTTTAATTCGGGTTCAGAGAGTACTTACAGTGTTTCTTTTGTCCCTCTCTTGTGGTCATCTCTGTTTAGCAATAGACAGCATGCTGTCATCCATCTAGTCTACATGCCCAGCCAAGCCAAATCCAGCTCGTTCTCCTGGGCATGGTCTTATTATTGCTCAATTGGTCATGCTCCAGGACCTCATCTATGATGACTTCATCTTGCCATTTAATTAATATTAAGTATGGCTTGAAGGCGTTACTGATGAAATAGTTTCAGAAATTAAAGATGGAATTCATAGGGAGTCTAGACAGCAGGGTGTGATAAAGAGAATGCTGGAGTAGAACTCGGGAAACCTGAGTTCCTGGCTATACTCTCCCATTAATGAGCTGTATGACCTTATGCAAGTCATCTAAGCATTTTAAGGTTTAATTAACTCATATGGAGATGATCAAATGGCATAATATTTGTTAAAAAAAACAGCATAGAATTTGACACAGAAAAGGCACTATATAAATACTTATTCTTTTTCTTGTCTCAAATGATAAAAGAGGCAATGGGTTCAACCAAATGGTTTTTAACAGTCTTTCCAAATATTAAGACAAACAAATGATTCTGTCTTCTCACATTCCTGAGAATAGGTTTGATTATCAGTAAAATAGGTGAGAATTTATTTTATTCATTCATTCATGCATGCATGCGTGCATGCATTCATTCATCATACATTTTATTAAATGTTTACAATGTGTTAGGCTCTGTTCCATATGTGGATGATATAAAGGTAAAAACAGTCTGCCCTCAGTGAGCTTACATTTTGCTGAAAAGTAAACTGTGTGATACAAAGTCTTTGTAACATGGTACAACAGAAGCAAATTCAAGGGTTGGAAATAACCTCATACATTTTCTAATCCAACACATAACTAATGAATAATTGCTTTGATAGTGTCTTTGCCTCATGACTATACTTTTAAGTTTTTGTTATCTTTATTTAACTAATGTGGTTAAGTTACTTGACTTGGGTCACACCACAGTCTCTTTACTTGTAAACTTTTTAATGATGAGTAAATCACTACTGCCTTAGATTTCCTATTCCATTTTTGACACTTCTCAGGATGAGAAAATTTTGCTTCATATGAAAACTAAATTTGTCTTTCTACAACTTTTACTCATTGCTTCTGGTTTCCCTCTCTAAGTAATTGAGGCAAAAGAAGGAAAGAGCAAGGGGAAGGGATGGGAGAAATTAATCCACAGCCTTGAACATTGTTTAAAAGCACAGAAAATCCAAAATGAGGCCTCCCTATCTGGGAGTAAGAGCATGGAATTTGAGCTACCTTGCCAAGTAAGATGAGGATAAGCTACCAATGAACCTAGAAGGAATTACTTGGAAACTATAAAACTAAAGTGAAATGTTGAAAGTTTATTCAATATTACCATCAAATACCTTACGTTATGACTTGTTTAGGGCTCAAACTTTTGGGAAAGCAGTTATTACTGCTATTTGTTTGAAGTCTTTGTTAAAGTATCCTAATGAGAGCAGAAAGTTAAGATCTGGCCCATACCTTCATATGGTTCCTTTCTACTTCGTGGTACTCCATCTTTTTTTGAATACCTTAAACCAATATTGGCAAACCTTTTAGATTGTGTGCCCAAATCACACCTTCAAACTGACTATGAGCCCCCTGCAATATCCAGATGGTGGAGGGAGGAAGTGCTCAAATTGGGCTGCTTGGCAGAGGGGAGGGGCATATGAAAAAATGTCTTCAGGTCCTGTGAAGAGGGAGAATGAAGCAGACTTCTCCAGCATGCCAGGGCACATGTGCCACATCTTCACCAATATGGCCCTAGACCTTAACTACAACTAAATTCTTAACATTTTTTTTCTTTTGAGTGGGTATCTAAGGAGCCAAAGATTATAAGAAAAAAGGTTATACCCCTCTTTATGTGGCTAGGCTCCCCCAGAGCTGAAGCTAGTTTATTCACATGCTCTGAAGGGAGAAAGGGCACAATGTCTAACTCTTTTGGAACTATCAGCAGTTCTAGTTGTTAAAGAATATACTTTTCTTGAGCTCAGGGACTTTTTTTTACTTTTATATTTATATCCGCAGTGTTTGATACTTAGTAAACACTTTATTGCTTTTTATGCAATCAGTCTTTTGTGTGGAACAGGTGAAAATGAAGAGCATTTCTGGTACAGGAGACAGCTAAGTACAAATGCTTGGGGATAGGAGATGGAATGTTGTACGCAGAGAAAAGCAAGGAAAATAACTGGAATACAAAGTGTATGAATGGGATTAACAGGAAGTTATCAGGAAAAAATAGATTGGAGGCAGATTTTTTGAGGCAGATTTTTAAGGACTTAAAAAAAGCTAATCAGAATTTTCATTTTATTGTATATATAGTTTGCTGCTGGACCTTCTTGAATAAGTGTTAGTGATAAGACCTGTTATTTAGGAAAGAACTTTGAGAGGTCAGTTTTGGAAAATAATTTTGGCAGCTTTGTAGATGATGGATGGGAGAGCAAAGAAATTTGAAAAAAATGGAAACTAACTGGTGACTACAAGCCACTTAATGATTCAACCTCAGTTTCCTCATCTGAACAGTAAGGAATTGAGTTATATGATCTCTAAGATTCTTTTCAGATTTAATTCTCCTTAATTCACTGATAAAAATTTCACATAGCTCAAGGAAAATGAGCACTGGATTTTTAATCAAAAGACTTGAATTTTTAATTCTACCTCCTATGCTTGCTATCTGAATGACCTTGGGCAACCCTTTAAAAATTATTTAGAATAATTTTCCATGGCTACATGATTCATGATTTTTCTCCCCCCTCTTCCCTCCCCCCTCCTGGAGCCAACAAGTAATTGTACATGTATCATTGTTCAAAACCTATTCCCATGTTATTCAGTTTTGCAATAGAGTGATCTTTTAACATTGAAACCCCAATAATATCACCATTAAACCATATGATCAATTATATGTTTTTCTTCTGTGTTTCTGCTCCCACAGTTCTTTCTCTGGATGTAGAAAGCCTTCTTTCTCAGAATTGTCCTGGATCATTGCAGTGCTGCTAGTAGAAAAGTCCATTACAATCAATTGTGTTGGACAACCCTTCTAGTGTCCCTGGGCCTCAGTTTCCCTAAATGAAGCTTTGGACTACACACATTTTCAATTCTAGGTCTGTAAGCACATAGGGAATAGGGGAAAGTGGTATTCACACATTTTGGTAAAAACCTTTATTGTGTTTCATTGATATGGAAAAATGCACACTTTGAGCCATTTAGAACCTGTCTTCTGAGGAACAGACACTGGTATGAAAATACATGAGCACATGAGCCATATATATGCATAAACATGCCTGAGAAGGACACAAAACCTGATCAAACAGTTGGCATAATCACTTGGGAATGCACAACCATGACTGCTCTGTCCATTCCTGTCAGTGACTCTTTGGATGACCTTGAGCAAGTGACATCAACTTGTTCTGCTTTCACTTATGCATCTTTAAATTGGGATCCTGTTACTTATTGCATAGTTGTGTTGAAGGAGTGGGTGAGCTAATATCTTTAAAATGCTGCCAGATTTCAGAATGACAGGTGTTACAGTAACCTTTTGGTTATGTGGCATGGCTGGTAAATGAAGTGTTCTGGTTAACCAAATATTCAAGTTAATTATAGAGGCATTAATAGAGATTGTCAGATGATAAAATGCTGGATAAACCAGATCTTACTGCATAGGAATACTTAGTACGGTATTAGTAGGACAATGAAAGGTACACAAGGGCAAAGCAAACTTCCTTTGCATCTAAACCACAAGTAACCTTTTGATTGCCAAACCCAATGGACATTTCTCAGTTTTTGTCATCCGTCACCTTTCTAATACATTTGAGAATATTGATGATTTTGGTGACTTTCTCTGGGTGCTGTTGTGCAAAGAGAACTGAATTGGTTAAAATCCTGCCTCTGAGGCTTACTGCCTTTATTGGGCAAGTAATTTAACCTCTCTTGGCCTCAGATTTTTCATCTGTAAAATGAGGGGATTGGACTAGATGACACCCAAGGTTCCTTCCAATTCTACAACTATGCTCTTACAATCCTTGGGTCTCATTGAAATACTTTTTTCAAGTTCATTTTCTACTTTGCTTCACTGTTGTTTATATCTTTTGCTGACCCATCATCTCTATCCTGTCCCCTATGCCCAAGTGTCTCCTATTTTCTGATCTATCTTTAATCCTCTCTTTTCGCTGGTCTTTCTTCCTTGGCTAACTCGTCCATTCCCATGGTTTCAATTGCCACCGTTCTGCAGCACTCTGATATTCATTTAACCAGATACAAGCTCCCTTGAGACAAAGCTTGACTTTCTCAATTGTCGATTGGATTTCTCCATCTAGACACCTTGCTGGCCCCTCAAACTCAACATATCTGTAACTGATCCCTTAGCCTCCTTAGTATCTCTTTCTCTAAAAACTGATAAATTCTTTTTCTAAAAGTTAAATAATTTTGTTAGTTGTTGCACTGCCCTTTTCCTAATCACTGAGACTTGAAAAATTAAAGCTATCTTGATCTCTCTCTTTTCTCTTACTCCTTATGTTTCCCCTATTCAATCAGTTATACCTCTTGTAAGAGTTGGAAAGAGATTTCATAATCCATCTGCTTCTCAGACCTGAGTAAAAATCTCTTCTGCTGCCTCCCCTCTAAAATACAAAATGAATTTTCATATTTTTGTTGGAGTAGATAGTCTCTATTCATAGAACTATGGTTTTATAATCCTATGAAATCCAATAAAAATTCCAGATTTTTTTCTAATGAGCTACTGTGTAATTATGTCTCCTTTTGTTTGTGCCTATGAAGCTATTTTTTTTTAACCAAAGGATAGGACTATGTTTTTAATCTCTCTAAAATTTCATCTGCTTAGATTCATCCCACGTTTTTAGTCTACAATATTTTTGGACACTGTCTGTGTCATCTAATATAATAGTGATCCCAGTCAGTTTCATGTCACCTACAAATTGAATGGGCATACTATCTATAACTTTACTCGATTTACTGATAAAAAAAATCCACAATATCTTTCAGATCTACAGTAGAGACAATACACTAGTTTAGGGTCTCATTTTTATTGTCTACATTATTTTAGTAACTCATTACGAAGTCATCCTTCTTCTATCTTCATCAGGCCACCCTCCATTTGACTGTGTGGTCCAAAATGGGCCTCATTTACCTCAAATGTGAATGAAGGGGTTGCGATATTCAGCCTCTAAGGTCTTTTCTAGGTCTAAATTTGTAATTCTATAAAAGCAAGAAACAATCAGCAGTGCAGTTTGGCTAGAATGTAGAGTATATTGAGTAAAGGAAAATCATTTTGGAAAATTAGGATTATGGTCCAACTGGAATCATTTGAACCGGGCAATGACATAATTGTTTCTCTTGCTTTCTTTTTTGAATGACCATACTTTTGATCTCATTTTTACGGGCAACTCCCTGTGAAGAAAATGTCAACATGAATGAAAGTAATAATAGCTAGAATTTTAAATCTTGCAAAGCATTGTACAAATGTTATAACACTTGCTCCTCCCCAAATTCTGGAAGGTAAGTGCTATTTCTACCTCTTTACAATTTTGAAGACAGGAAATGAAGTGACTCTCCTAGGGTCACACAGCTAGTCAGTGCCTGAAACAGGTTTTGAACTCAGGTCTTCCTGATTCCCTGTTCGGTGCTCAGTGCTTTATGGCTACCCTCTCTTCCTCTTAACAATTTTTCCACACGTTATGACCTTGGAGATTTTCTTGGAGGACTTGGAAACTGGGCAGGTAGGTGGTACATTTCTGGAATCAGAAAGACTTGAGTTCAAATCCAGTCATAGATACTTCATAACCCAGAGCAAGTCACTTAACTTTGTCCTGCTCTCCTCATCTATAAAATGAACTAGAGAAGGAAATGAAGAACTACTCCAGTATTCTTTGTCAAGAAAAGGCCATATGGGGTCATGAGGGGCTGTACACTATTGAACAACAACAACCTAGAAGTTACATGACTTGTCCAGGATCAGCAAGTTTATAACAGAAGTTTTAGTCATGGGTCTTCTGATTAGATTTAGGGCTCTCAACACTTTTCTTTTGTATTCTTTTGTATCAGTTTATTTGTATGCAGTTATCTACTTCTCTGTCTATTGAAATCTTTCTTTCTCTAAGGCCCAGCTCAAGTGCCCCCTCCTCCCTGAACCTAATCCATAGTTTGAAAATACTCTATTCTTGGGATTTCTTCAATTATTTTCCCCTTATCACACTTATCACACACTTATCACACACTTCCTTATTTGCATGGCAGACTCCCCCATCAGTATGTAATCTTGTTTGATGCTAGAGAATATTTCCTCCTGGCATTTCCAATTGCTAGCACTATATTAAGGTCAAGCAGTAGTTACTTAATACGTGTTTGGTGAATAAAATTCAAGTACATTTGGAAAACTAGTCATGTCCCCTTTGATGTCCAAGTGACCAGTTTTGCTGAACTCAAAGCCCATACACTTAGTCTTTCAAATTGGAGACCCCTTTGGCCCCTGAGATTCTAAATTTTCATTGGAGTTATCACCTGAATAGGTAACTTCAGTTCTATATTCTCTTACAACTTATTGACAAAAGTAGAGTGAGAACTAGAATGGTTTAATGGAGGAGGGAAGAGGGGAGGGAGAGGGAGAGAGAGAGAAATAGAGAGAAAGAGAGGGAAAGAGAAATGGATGGAGGGAGGGGGAAAGGTGGAGGGAAAGGGAGAAAGAAAAGGAGAGGGAGAAAGGGAAGAGAGAATTGTTCTAAAAATTTCAGAATCTGAGAACTGCTCGTGTAGAAATTCTCTCTTCCAAGACAGATCAGCATCTGCTCTGCAGTTGAGGCTTTGAGGGTTAACTGGAGTAGTCATTGGGAAATTCAGTGAGTTTTCCAGGGTCATACAACTATCAAAAGTTAGAGGTTGAATTTGAATCCAGGTTGTCCTGATGCCAAGACAAACTATCCACAAGGTGACACTTCTCTTCATCCCTTTTCTGACAAATTGAAAGAACAGGTGGAAAGGAGAGTGCTATTTCAGATGTGATCTCTAATATAATCAAAGAACCTCAGCTTCATAGAGGACAGTTCCATCTGGTTCCAACACATATCTAAGCAAAATTCCCTCTTCAAAATCCCCAACAATTGTTTAGATAGCTGCAGCTTCAAGATATTTAGAGAAAAGGAGGACATTACTTCCCAAGACAGGCCAGTTTTTTGGAGAATTCTCATTGTTTGTTTCCTTTCCATAAAGACTAAACTTGTCTCCTGTTCATCTTCTACCCAATTTATCTACATCTGCTCCACAAGACAAATTTTCAGGTATTCAAAACAGTTATCATCATCCCTGCCTCCCCAAATATTCTATTCTACAGACAACAAATCTCCAATTTCTTCAAACTGGGATGTGGCGTTACCCCAAGGCCATTTAGCAACCTACTCACCTCCCCTCACCCCAAATGCCATGTTCTCTTCTCTGATAGAATACTAGTCTATGTGGTTAGAGACAGGGCTTAGAAAAAATGGAGTTATTCTTGGGTAGTTGCCTTAATTAAATGTAATTAAATGGGGATCAGCAAGATGCTTTTAAAACACTGTACAATGGAATTAGATTTCAGATTCTCTCTAACAGCCAGGGAATGGGATTTACACAGTCAAGTTCCTTAAATGATAGAGCGGATGCCTCTGGCTTTTGAGTGCTACTCTGGAAAAAAGCCTTTGGTGATTGGCTTGGAGGGGGCAGGAAAGAAAAGCTGATAAGGTTCAGTAGGAAAAAAATAGCCCTTTGTGCTGGTGCTTTCCAAGGCTTTATATTGACTGTACATTGATGTTGAACAAATAGTCTCTGTGGCAATTGCTAATTGGAATTAGGCTTAGGGTAAAGAGAGGGAAACAGGGATGAGAAAATAGCCCAGTCCCCCATAACCAAGAAAGTTGGAATATATTGATGGGAGGGGAGGAAATATAGCATGCATGCATACATGAAAACAAGAAATAAAGTAGATTGCACCATGGGGGGCAAAGGAGAGATTCCGATAAAGTCCTGGATAAAAATCTGATGACATCCACTTAGGACTTTAGAGAGGGCTTCTAGGAAATTAATTATATGTATCTTGAATTCACTTAGCACAATGACGAACACATATTAAGCAATTAACAAACTCTTGTTATTGATTGATTGAATGAATGAAGAGAAGAATTTAAAAGAGAAAAATATTTCAATTCAGTTAAACAATCAATAGTAAACATTTATTAAGAGCTTAATATGTAACAAACACTATTCTAGATACTGGGGAATTCAAGGACAAAAATGAAAAAGATACCTGGTATCAAGAAGATTTTTAGGAGGAAGTAGCATATACAGAGATGGAAAAATAGAAAATATTTTTAAAAAGCAATTGAGGGTGACTGGGCAAGTGGTACAGTGAATAAAGTACTGGGCTTGGAATCAAGAAGACTCATCTTCATGAGTTCAAATCCAACCTCAGACTGGCTATGTGACCCTGGGCAAGTCACTTAACTCTGTTCTCCATATTTTCATCATCTGTAAAATGAGGTTCAGAAGAAAATGGCAAACCACTCCTGTATTTTTGGCAAGAAGACCCCAAATTAAATCATGAAGTTAGACATAACTGAAACAATTGAACGATAGCAAAAAATTGAGAGTGTGTTAGAGGACTGTTAAGAGTTTGGAGAAGGGGGCATCTGGGTAGTTCAGTGGATTGAGAGCCAGGCCTAGAGATGGGAGGTCCTGGGTTCAGATCTAGCCTCAGACACTTCCCAGCTGTGTGACCCTGGGCAAGTCACTTGACCCCCATTGCCTAGCCCTTACCACTCTTCTGCCTTGGAGCCAATACACAATATTGTATAGAAGGTAAGGGTTTAAAAAAAAGAGTTTGGAGGATATTGCCAAGACTTCATGTAGAATTTGGAACTTGAGTTGAGCATGGAATGTAGTTGGAAATTCCAATAGGAAGAAATGAGAAAGATAGACATTCATTCTCAGAAAGAAACACAGACTGGATGTGGGAGATAAAACGTTGACTTCAGAAAACAGCCAATGGGGCAATGGCAATAAATGTAATAGTGTACATAAGAGACAGTAAGAGAAAATAATTCTGGAAGGATAGATTGAAGACATATTTCAAAGGACTTTAAATGCTAAATAAAATTGATTGGCTTGTTAATATCTTTGTTTTTATCTGTGAGTCAATAGGGAGTTAGTGAAACTTCTTCAGCTGGGGAGTAATGTGGGTAATAGTTTGTGTCATTCTACAGAAACAAAAGAATACAGGACAATAAGAGTCATAAGAACTAGCATTAATATAGTACTTAAAATTTGCAATGTGCTTTATAAATAAGATAAGAAGAAGGATTCTGTAGTAATTATGAGCTCATAGACTTGGAGCTAGAAGACTGATTCCATAATATCTTATCTTCCCTTTCCCATTTAAAAATGAGCAAATAGAGGTCACTTGGAGTTAGAATGAAAAATGTCAAGTGAAACCAAAAGGCAGTGATTTTGGAGAAAGGAACAACATGGTGGTCATAAGAAGTCATACTGGAATAGTTGAAGAATGATTAGTTGGCAAGTAAATGGACATGTTTAGCAAGAAAGAGGAGGAAAAATATGGGATGAGAGCTTGAGGGTTTATATAATGAGAAGTGTTTATTTATTTAAGTTTGTATGTATTTGTTTGTCTATCCATTTATTCCTTTGTTTCTTTATTGTCTCAGAATAGAGACCTGGGTATATTTGAAAATTGGATAGAAAGAACCAGTGGGGAAGTATGTAGATTAAAGATAGGATATACAAGAGGATGGTCAATGGGGGAAGGTTTAAGAGGAGACTGATTCAGTGGATTTAGAGTTGGAAGGGATCTTTAGAAGTTTTGGAATCCAACGTTCTTGTTTTACTGATAAAGGCACTGAGGCTTAAGAATTGAAATAGTAGTAGTAGTCTCTCGGTAACCGAGGATGACTATTGTCTTTGTGCGTTTTTGTGCACAAAGACACTTGTGCATGAATATTTAAGTGGAAAAGTCGATGCACAGAAACAGTCCCACTCTCTCGGTGTTGGAAGCCTGGATCCAGTGGCACGAAAAGTCGTTACACCTGGAGACTTCCTCAGCTGCATTGGATGGCCGTGTTGTCTTTTGTGCTCCAACACGCCCTAAGCACCCCACAGTGCTTTGGTGCGTCTCCATCTCTGCCGTTGAACCTTCTAGAACTGAAATACCACCCTCATGTTCAAGCTGTTAATAAGTAGAAGAATTGGAATTTGAACACCAGGTTCTTTGATTCCAAGGCCAACATTCTACTACTCCCAAGTTTTCAATATGTTGAATTTGAGGGAATGAAAGAACAATTGGGTGAAGGCAGCTGATGGACAACTAGAAATACAAGAATAGAGAAAAGTGGAATGGTTGGTGTTCACAATGTTTAGTTAAGAGTCAAAAGTGTGATAGGGACAGTGGAAGCCTAAAAGGGAATAAAGTCTAAAGGAGTGTTGGAAGATAGACAATGTAGTCTGACAATGGCCCAGGGCTAGCCCTTATAACCCATTTCATGCAGAATTCTAATAAAGCTCTAGGGGGAAAGGAAGGGATACTCTAAATAATTAAAGGTGTTTATTTTTTCTGGACATAGAATATTATGTTCAGGGACCCCTAAGGGAAAGAACTAAAGTGAAAGACATGAATTCAAAAATTAAAATAGTTTGGATTTCAAGGCAAGTTTTTTTTTCAACAATGTACAATCACTATTTAATTAATTAATTTGATGCTATCCTACTTCTTTAAGTTATCTTGGTAGAGAGAATTGTAAATTAATGTATTCTTGGAAAAAGCACAATTCCAATTTAATGAAACATTAGGGTGTATAATCTTTTTTATTATCTTCCAAATTATGTCAATTAATTAATTATAATTTTTAATATCTGTTTTCTGACATTTTGTAATCCATGTTCTGTCTTGCCTTTCCACCCCTTCTCCCATCCCAAGAAGGAAGGCAATATGATATAGGCTACCATACATTATCATGTAATACATATTTCCCTGTTTGTCATGTTGTGAAAGTATCTTGGCAAGAAATGGATTATATGATGGGGGATTTTTCTTTCATTATCTTCTACAGCTATTCAGATAATATTTTATCTAATAAATATTGCCATTTGAATATCATATTTGGAAAGAACTCAATTTCCAAAAGTAGAAAATAACTTTAAAAAAAAAAAGAGACTATTCTGCCTCCATAAATGTCTACTCACAACTTTATGAAAGTCAACCTGGATTCACAAAGGATATGTCAGTTGGATTGTAAGCTTGGGCAGATCCTACCAAGTGGCAAAGCCTTTTGGCATGGGCCCATTAAAGGATCTTGAGGGCTATTTTCTAAGGATCAATCTGTCCAAGTTTGAAGTGCCTCATCTTCAGTTTGGCCACAGGCTGATGAGTTTCTAAAGGACAGAAATTGTTGAAGACTTCGTTACAAGTCAGAAGAGGGTTATGCTCTATTCTGGTGAAGTAAAGGAATGTTTACTTCCAGGAGGCTATGGAGTCTTGAAGCCCCAGGATATGGAAAGATGAATAAATTTGTTACATCAAATAAATAAGAAACATTCATCAATTCATGGTTGTTTAAAGGTTGAGATTGAGTATGACATCATGTACACAGGTAATCAAAAAGAAAATGTATATTAAAGTGCTTTGTAAACCATAGGCAGATGATTATGTGTGTTATCATTACTATACTACTACAAGTAGAAAAAAGTTTTCATCATTTGCTAAAGCAAAAGTTATTATGGTTCAACCCTTTGTGCAATGGCAATTTTTTTTTTTATTTACAAAAAGTCTTGGATAGTACGAAGCTCTTGAAATCAGCATCTACTGGGTTGCATGAGAGTTTTCAATGTCAACCACATTTCCCAAGAGTAAGCCTGAAGCTCCATTCCCCTTTTCCTACTACTTGACATTTATTCACATTTATGTACTGTTCCTCTTGCGTTGGAGTTGTCCAACATCCAATAAATTCAATAATACCCCTGGTTATGAGCAATTAATGAAGAGGATCATGTGGGTTATGTGGGGCATGTGGGACAGCTGGGTTGCACAATAGATAGAGGGCTGAGCCTGAAGTCAGGAAGACTCACCTTTATGAGTCCAAGTCTGAACTCAGACATTAGTTGTATGACCTTAGATAAGTCATTTAACCCAGTTTTCCTCTATTTCTTCATCTGAAAAAATGAGCTGAAAAAGGAACTGGCAAACTACTTCAGTTTCTTTGCCAGAAAAACTCCAAAAGATATCATTGAGAGTTGGACATGACTAAAAAATAATTGAACACAAAGGATTATGTGTTCTCTGGGCAAGGATATGCCAGTAAATGTTTAATAATCGGCTCTTTGGGAGAAAAAATGCATGTACAACACACTTTCAATTTAATCTGATTTAGTAATATTTTCTTCCTCATTCAACAAAGAAGAAATTGAGCCCTGATGTGTAGCATTTGCTGATTTCTTAAATGCTCACTCTGAAAATTTAACAATCAGCTCTCACTAACTTATATGAAATGGCTTCAGCATACAACTGCCTTTTGGGATATTTAACAAATGGAACCATGTGAAGGAAGAAATGAAAGCATTCAAGGAATGAAAAAGGCAGCGCTACTTGCTGTATGTGGCAGGTCTACTAAGCAGGTAGGGTTCTTGGGTCCTATTTGTTATCCTGAGACCAACTCACCTAAATTCACCGAGATTACCACCAGAAGGCTGGCCAAGAGGTTAAATTATTTGGGTTACAACTCAAGAAAACATCTGCTGCGTCACAAAGTATTTGTCCTCTATTTGGATTGAGGGAACACCAACATGGATGAAATCATGAATCCTTAGAGAACATAATGCTCGAAGAACATAATGTATATTTTTGAGGCTGCATACTTCTAAATGTTCATTTTTAGGGATTCATAGATACAAAGGATCTAGGAGAGATTGGGCTACAGTAGAAAGAGCACTGAATTAAATCAGGTGACCAAGGTTCTAGGTCCATCTCTCATTAAGTGATTGTTTGACATTGGGCAAGACCCATCTCTCCCTGAGCCTCTCTTTCCACATCTAATGAAATGAGGAGGTTGCATTAGCAATTTTCTACATCTAACATTCTCTCTTTTATTCTGTCTTCCTTTCTCTTTCTCTCCTCCCTCTTCCTCCCTTCTTTTATAGTCTCATAGTTTCCTAATTTTGCTCTTTGGCCTCTACCCATTTCATTAACTCCTCTTGCTCTCTTTCTTCCTCCCCTTTCTCTCCTTTCCAAAAGCAGCATTTAAAATACCAGTGGGAAACCCAAGAATGATATCTCTCCTATATAGATCCTCTTTCTTCAAATGTGCATAGAGATGGAAGGACATCTGAGTCCTGGGGTTTCCACTTCTCTTCTTGCCTTGTACCCTGGATTACTCTGCTATCATGGGAAGTTAGTTAGCTAGGCTCATATTTTGTTCCATGCTCTCCAAAGTGCAGTGAACAATACTGTTGGCTACAGTAATTTGTGATTTTAAGAGAAAGATTCTGCAGCAGCTAAGTATAATGTAGTATCTAATATGCAGTTGAGTGTATGGATACTGATGAATGGATGAGTTGTAATTAACCCAAGGAAGATAAGGATGACATTTTTACTACAAATGACTTCTAGAAGCCAAAGGAGAAAGTGGAGGAAGCCAAACCTGCATACTGATTAGAGCAGTCCTGGGATAGGGGCCCTCTGTCCCAGATAGCAAGTGACTGGCATATCTTAGATTTTAATAAAAAAGGGACTTTTCATGCAGGATACTGCTTATCTGCCCATTCATAGGTGTCTGAAAGACTATCACCTGCGAAACAAAACCTCTCCTGGCACTGGGACAATACAAAGGGGTTGTAATCATCTGTCTTCCCCCAAAGAATTCATGTGAAGGTATCAAGGAAGTAAAAATCTGGGATGAGAAAGAAGTAACCTCAAAGGAAGTTTCAATCATCCCCAGTGTCTAGGCCACTGGAAGCGAGATAGGCCACACAGCCCTGGATGAGTGGGCTGTGTACTACACCAGCCAGCCACATGCATAGATAGATACCCTGTACATAGCAGGCAGTTATGATCCCAGACCCAAGGCCCTGGCTACATGGCTCTGAAAACTAAGAGTGACCTAAATTAAAGGCTCCCCCCTCCTTTTTTGGCTTTATACTGAAAGCAGAGAGATGCATTAGAAGATGGAGATAAGGACCTAATCTGATCTCTTGGGATGAGAAGGAAAAAAGACTGTGTTGACAGAAAATGAGGAGAAGAAAGGCAAAGAGCACAAAGAAATACACTCAGAAGGATCAAACAAGGTCTCTTTATAGACAAAGTTGGGGATCTAATCCCAAGAGATGAGTTCAGCTAAATGGACTCTGAGTCAGATTTGCATATGTGTGTATTGTTTTATTCACTTCTTTACTCCTTAGTATATAAAGTAATCCAATAAATTAGGCATGTGCATTTTTTCAAAAAAGACATTAAGCATTTTCTCATAAAAGGCCTGATTTTAATGGCTCATGTCATGCCAAACCTTTCTCTTGACTAGAGAACAAAATAAATTCTGAATGGAAAGAGGGCTCTTTTCTACATATGGCAAAGGAAGCAGTCAAGAGGAGCCATTTTTCCCAATCATAATAAGGTTTTTAATCTTTTTTATGCCATGGATACCTTTGGCAGCTTAGGAAAGCCAATGAACTCCTCAGAATGTTATTTAAAATACATAAAGTAAAATAAATAGAATTTCAAAAGAAACCAGCTATACTGAAAAATTGTTATTGAAATATTTTAAATGCTATCCTCTAGATTAAGAATCTATAAATTAGATTGGGGAGTAGAGGGTGAAATTAGATTAAAGAGTGAAGAAACCTTCTCAATTAGTCAGCTAGGTTACAAAGTGAAAAAAGCGATGAATTAGGAGTGAGGAAGACTTCAATTCAAATCCCATTTAGACATTGTCTATCTTTGTGACCCTGAATAAGTCCCCTAACTTCTTCTGAGCCTGTTTCTTTGTCTGTAAAATGGGGATAGGGGATGTTAGTAGTATCTACATCCCAGATTTATTGTGAGGATCAAATGAGATAAAATAGTTATATAGTATTTTTTTCAAACCCTAAAGGGCATATATAAATGATAGTTGTTATTGTCACTTTCTTTTCAGTACAAGAGAAAGTCCTTAATAAGGAGTCCTAGTTCCCCCTATTGGGCAAGGGGAAAAGAAAGCCAATTAAACCAATGGGTTAGGTGGAACCTTAGTCCAGGGTTATTTCTTTTTTAAGAGGACAAAGGCATCAGGCCACCTGAGCAAACACACCAGGGAAACTGTAGTAGAGTTAAGGTAGTCCTGCTTCTTTTGATGAATTTAGTCTCCTAGTAAGTATATGGCTGGCTATTCTTTTGCCTACCCAAGATCATTTTGAAGGGATTTTATCCATTGGGGATGCAGAAAAAGAATCATAGTCTAACCTGTTAGAGCAGAGATTTCTATGTATTTCAAATTTTTGTGATTGTGTCCAAAAGATGGCTCAAAACTCTCAGAAACAGTCTGTATAATACAATTAGCTGGGGTAGGGAGAGGTCTATTTTATCCTGTAGAATTTTGGAAAGAAAATGTTTCCAATTGATTAAAATGAACACAATATATCCACCTACTCCTTTCCTGTGGATGCAGCTTATCAAAACTTCTGATATCCTATGGATACAATGTGAGACATTTTCTTTCTTTTGTCTTTCCTCTCCCTCATACCTCAATTCACTTTTAACAGTTCAGATTTGTTGATGAGCAAGGAGAGGGAGAGACAGAAAGACAGTGATAGACAGACAGACATAGAGGCAGAGATAGAGATGCAGAGAGACAGACAGACAGACAGATAGAAAGAGAGAGAGAGAGAGAGAGAGAGAGAGAGAGAGAGAGAGAGAGAGAGAGAGAGAGAGAGAGAGAGAGAGAGAGAGAGAGAGTTTTTGGTTTTGCCTTTAAAATGTTTAGTGTTTATTCAAGGAGAAACAATGGGTAATGCACTCTAATTTTCTTGTCCATTTCACTGGGGTTGGGATTGGGGGGAGGAGCATGAATGCTGATGTTTGTGGAGTGTAGGGTCTGGCAGAGCTGGGAACTGAAGAACTCTGTTTACCCAGAGTCCAGTTACAAGCCAGAGGGTGCCAATCTAAACTTCTCTGAGGCAAACCCCCGCCAAAAAATGTCAACCCTGTCTAGGAGGGACAGCCCTTCTTTGCAGGGAGGGCTAAGTGCTCTGAGTCAGTTCCTCCTGATGCCGGACTAGGGATAAAATCTGGGCACTGAAGTATTGTTGTCTCTAGCACACCATTTAAAAAAATCAGCTTCCCCTACCTTCTGATATTTATCATAGGTTCTCTTACGATTGTTATTATTTTCTTTTAATCACAGCAGGAGTCTGCTATCACTAGCTAGGCCTCTTGACTGAGTCCTCTAACTTGCATCTGCCTTTGATGCCCGTTATCTTTGGGAAAGCACCATCTCTTTCACTCCCACTCTTGCTGGGGCCTCTTTAAAGATACCCACCATTCTGGCACTTCTGGCATCTGTCCCCCAACTGGGAAGGCAGCTTTTGCTCATTGGGATCACCTGAGTCTCTCCTCCACCCATGGTGGGTGCTGTCAGGAACACACCAAGTTGTCAGCACTTTCTTTCCATCCTTGTGACGGTTGCATCTCTGGAGCCCTTGGGGGTGTTTCATTCTAACAGCTGGAAATTCCTAATTTTCTATACAACTCACTTCTTCCTGCTTCTATTGCTTCGAATTGGGGCCAACTTTCTGAGGCAGTTTTTAATGAACCCTTATCCAGTGTGTTAAATATGTTAGTTGACTTTTTCATTAAGCTAAGCTAATATAACATGATTGTTTCCTTAGGCATCCTGCTGGGGCAGGGGGTGGAGGATGTAGGGGGTGAGTAATTGATATATTTGGTATATTGCCAACATTTACCCACCTTTGAGGACCCCCCACTCAACTATGAGCTGATGTCCTTCATGTTAGTTAAACCTCCTCAAATAAGAAAGGGGGAAAAAAAAAACCCTTCAATGGACAGGGGCCAAGCAGGCCTAGAGAGCTCCAAATATAGGCTTTCATGAAAGTCCTCTGCATTGGGAACATTTAACTCTTCACATTCTGGTCAAAGGCACCAAGCACAGAATGTAACGGGACGTTACATTTTGGCACACTGAATAATGAATTGAGCCTTTCTTACCCAGTTTACTCATTGCAATTATCTCATTTTCCTAAGAAAAAAAATTTAAGTAGAGAAAACTTTCTGCCAGAATTTCTGCAAGAGGAAGAACAAGAAAAGGATTTCATATTCTCCAAGAGTGTTCCTTTGCCCCCTTTGTCATTTTAGGAGTAGGAGATTAAGCAAATGGTCTCAATCAATTGGAATTTATAGGGACATAACATAATACAAAGAGAATCAACCTCAGAGCTTGGAAGCCCTAGGTTCTAATTCTGACTCAGAGACAATCTATGACCCTCGAATGGCCATTTAAATTCTCAGTGGACCAGGCATCTGTATTGAGACTAAAAAATGCCGGTAAAGAGTCATGGTAGAGGGTATTTCTCTTCTGGGACAAGTGGGAGGAGTCCCCAGATACAATTGAAATCAGAGGTCTGGTTACTTCTTAAAATGAAAAGGGAGCATTTGTATGGGGTTTTTTAGTTTAAGAGGCTATGCAGCAAAGTTTCCCCCATCAACTTGATGAATTTATAAGATGGAAAGCATTTGTTTGGAGAGACTGACTGTGTCTTCCCTCATTGGATTGGATCTGTCTCTCATCGCTCTATCTCCTGGAGCAATGTGGTTGAACCTTTGTGGGCAGTATACTGACTTTAGGATTATTCATGTTTTATTGCATTTTTTATTAAACATTCTCTAATCACATTTTAATATGATTGGGTGACATGTTGTTTGTTTCTTTGTTTGCTTGTTGGGGGGGGGGCTTTTACCAAGAGTTAGACAGCTCTGGTGGAGTGGGATTATTGGTTGCCCTGATGGAACTTCACCCCATGCCTCCATTTTGATAATTTGTCTGGCTGAGACTTTTGTAGAATAGACTCTTGAAGCATGGTAGATCTATCCTATACTAGCCTAAGAAAAAAGACTTTTCCCTTTTTTCCTCTTCTGATTTAGTTTCAGATTGATTCTGAGTTCATAGAATGTGATGGGGTGTTGAGAATAGAAAAGAAGCACATGGCACAAGATACATGCTGTCCCTGGACCTTACAGAGAGGTATATATGTGCTAATCCCTGTGGTCTCAGAGTAGAGGTCCTAAATGACATTAATGAACCTAGATGTTGTGTGTCTGGGGTGAGGGGGTGTAGGTGGAAGGTTCTAGGTTGCATGTTCCCAGAATCCAAGCAGATATGAAAGAGATTTCTTGGGCAACGCTAACCTTATGGGCTGCCTTATGAAAAACTCTTAGTTTGATAGATAGGGCACGTGACCCATTAAAAGAACAAACTTATGAATAGCATGAATCTTAGAGAGAGAAATGGATTAAAAGTCTTGATGTGATGGAGTGGGGTACACTTCTTTGGGTTTTTACTACTTCTATGAATTTTTCAGTGATTCAGGTCTATTGTGAAAGAGAATGGACTAGTAGGAGCCCAAAGTACTTTCCCACATTCTGGAGGGAATCCAAAACATAGGAGAGTGCTATGGTCAAAGGGGGAGGAAAGACCACATGAGCCCCCCATTCTACAGGGGCTCCTTGCAAGGTTAACTTGAAATGAAGGACTCATTGCAACGTTGAGTTGTTGCCCCATTGGCATTCCCAAGTTCAATTCCCTTCCAAGGACCCTTGTGGGTCCTACAGTCCTACTGGAAAAGAAGGCTTTCTGAAGAAGATGGGAAATAAGGTTATACTTTATAGGTTATTATGAGTTTCTTTATGCATTTTTTGCTCTCCATATTGGCTCCTGTGCATCTGTTGGGTGTTCTCTATTGTCTGTAGGATGTAATTAAGACTGTGCTGTATTTGAGAAATACATATTTTACCTTGAGTATTTATTTAGGAGCTGAGATCTTGTTACCTAAATTTGTTGTCATGAAATATATTCTGAGTTTTCTAAGAGTAAACACACTGGGTGGAGGCACTACAAGTTGAGGAGAATGATCTGTTGGGGCTAATCTTCACGTGGTTCACATGGGACTAGGATGTGAAGGTTCTGCCCTCCCACATGTTTGTCGGTACTTGTACCTCATCTTCTGAGTTTTTGTCAATGATTATATTGTTTGGTCTTCACTTCATTTGAGAGTATGAAGAGTTCAGGAAAGTTTAAGGGTTTTTTTTTTAAACCTAAATATTTAATTATTTATCATATTCAAAAGCACTCCAGACAGAATAGAAAGATATATGATGCACAGAGCATCATAGTGTCATATCTACATGAGGCCTTTCCTGATGCCCTGAATTTCTTTCTTTGTCATATGAATCAATAGCTGGTTCTCTTTGTGTCCAAGTGTCGCACTCTTTGGAGGCAATTCTCATAACTCTCAATCTTCTTAAAATCTGTCTCTCTGCCCCTGTCTCTCTCTGTCTCTGTCTCTGACTTCGTCTGTCTGTCTGTTTCTTCCCTCTCCCTCCTTCCCTCTTTTGGTTTTGGTATTTCCTATGAGTTCAAGAGTTGAGAGAAAGGTAAGGAGTCGTAATCCAATTTACATCTTGATTTTAATATTCCTCAACTAATTATAGGAATGACCATCTTAACTTCCTAAATGCTAGCAAGGATATGATCATCCTTTAACCAGCTAATGGTAAGGTACCCCTCTGATTCCTTTTATGCATTTTGATTAACTCATTAACCCCTTATTATCTTTGTCATTTATCCCTTACTTGATATGATTATATCACCTGAGCTCAGAGGAGAGAGCAACCTACTCTCTCTCACTCTCTCTCTCTCTCTCTCTCTCTCTCTCTCTCTATATATATATATATATATATATATACATATATATATATATATAAAATACATATACACACATATAATTATGTGTGTATTTATTTATAAATGTATATATACACATATATACCAGAATATAGAGAACATATCATATATAAAAATTCACATAGTTTCCTGTTATGTATAATTAGGAATAGTGTTAGATGATTTTAGCTCTAAATTTTTTATCATATAATTATAGAGAATATATTTATATAGAGTACAATACCTATTAGCCAACACTATATAGAGAAAGCTCATCTAGGTCTACTCCTAGTTAGGCAAATGGGAAAGTTGAGGTATAGCAAAATTAAGTTACTGTAGAGATTTGGGAAACTGAGATTTTATCCCGAACCTCTGACTCCAAATTCAAAGTCCCCATCTCCCATCTAAGCACAATGCTTTTTCACCTCTATTTTTCCTGAGTTAAATGAAACCTCCTGAATTCATGTACCAGTTCCTTTTTATCCCTTGAATCCCCAACCCTTGGCTCTTAGTAGACGCAAAAATATTTTCTGAATTGAACTGGTATCATGTAACAAGTGGGCAGCTAGGTAGCACAGTGAATAGAGTGCCAGGCCTGGAGTCAGGAAGACACTAGTTCAAATCTGTCATCATACTTAAGTCGCTTAACCCTATTTGCCTCAGTTTCCTCATTTGTCAAATGAACTGGAGAAGAAAAAGAGAAAGCATTCCAGTATCTTTGCCTCGAAAACCTCAAATGGAATCATGAAGAGTCAGACATGACTAAGAAGACTAAACAACAATATGTAACAATTAGTAGGAATAACAAAATTGTAATATTGATAGTTATACATATTCATTTCACAAATTAGTTGTGTTTTATGTATGTGAATATGTGTATATAATAAGTAGCTATAGAATATATCATTATTATTAATTTGTTACTATTTAGGTTATTATTAATAATTTTTAAAGGAAAGTCTGAAAAAATTCAGAATGTTTCATATGTAGAGAATAATAGAATCATATAAGAATCCAGAGAGTCACAAAATGAAGAAAAACTCTGTCATTTGTAAACCATAACATTGTTCCAATGGGGGAGCTTAGTAAGGAAATGGGGGAAAACTCCTGAGGCTACTCAAGAGCTAGATCTCCTTTATATGAAGAATCCAAGATGTTATGATCCCTTTGGATCCCTCTGACATACTGAAAGCTGAACTCTAACCTCAGACAAACACCTGAAGCCTAGCTTAGAATTAATCATTCATTGCACATTGCATACCCAGGCACTACAATGCCACACACATAGTAGGTGCTTAATAAATGCTTAATATTCTGTGCAAGTAAAGTAAAAAAAATAATTAATCTTTTCTTTTGTGCCACATTCATTTCTAAATATGTCCTTCTTCCTATAGTCTTGCAAAATTTCTATTGCTGTAAAAACATTTATCAAATTCAATAAAGAAATGGACATTTGACAATATATACAACATTCCACACCTATAGTCACCTTATTTCTATAATGAAGGAAAGGAAGTTCATTTTTTCAACTCTTCTCTGAGCCGAGGCTCAGTGATTATAACCACACAAGATTCAATTTCATTTTATTATCCTTCCCACTCGGTGACTGTAGTCATTGTGCAAACTGTTTCCCTGGTTCTGCCTATTTCAATCTCCATCAGTTCATATAAATTTTTCCACATTTCTCTGAATTCTTCTCATTTATCATTTTCTCTGGCACAGCAATATTTTATTACACTCATGTCTCATAGTAAGTGAGCAATTTTAACTTCTTCATCTCAAAATAAACTCCACAGAATTAAAGTGATTTGAAAATAATTAAATCAACCCTTTACAGTGGAGATCACAGTTGTTCATTAGCAGTACTTTGTATTTTACAGGCCCCTCGCTGGGAGGGAAAAAAATGCTAGTGATTTGGTAGTCAGGGATATGTGGCACTCCAAAGTGAGTGTGGAACATTTGTAAATTTCTTAAGTCATTAAATCCAGACCCTATACATTAATGACTTCAATGCTTCAAAAGATCCATGATTTCATCGGGTGTGGGTACTCATTCCACCAACACAGATTTCAGCCCCTCCAGATGGTACTTCAGGAGTTTGTTGCAGCCAAAAAAAATTCATCACATGGTGGTCAACATTCCAGTGATGAGTCTCCCTCAACTTAGCTAGGCTGGTCCACAGACAACAGACAGAATTGGTTGCCAGGCCTCTAGTGGAAACCTTTCCAGCTTGGTGGGACCTGGCAGAGTCTGTGCTCTGCTGGCATAACATTCAGGAATTCAGGATCATTTCCACACTGTGATGAGGCATCAGTGTAGGATTTTAGTACATTACTCAATTACTTAACACACATTGATTGCCATGTTCCCATCCAGTTCTGCCTTGTCCTTCCATTGTACTCTCTGGAACACCTGTTATTGTTGACAACTTTATTTTAGGTTAAACCTTTTCTATCATCTGCAAATCACGAGGATCTCAACCATCCCCCAAAGGACCTGCCCACTCATTCCAGTATGAAATGCAGTAAATTAAATTTCTCATCCTCATCCCTCTCCTCCTACAATGCTGGATCAGTATAAGGAAGAAGCATACTCCTTTTTCCCTACTCCTATGTCCAGGTTCTCTGCTACCATAACTCAGGAATCTCCCCTCTTTTTTTCTTCTTCTTTTTTTTTTTTGACATTCATTCAATTCAGATATCTCAACCTTTCCAGATCCTCAGGGTAGTTATCTCCTAGACTTCAGGTCATTCTCCTTCCCCTCTCAAGAAACACTGCCTAGTTTAATATTTTCTGGTCTAACTCAAGTTCTCCCTTTCTACTTGGGGTCATTAATATTCATGATGATTTTCCATCAAAGAAATTGGCACTCCTATCCATTAACATCCTGGACTCCCACGTCCTATGCCATTCTTCTGCTTTAGTCGCCCAAAGAGATGATCATATCTCTCATGTTACCATCATCTATAAATGCTCTACTTCCATAATCAAGTACTCTTAAATTGAATTGTTGTTTTTGTTGCTGTTGTTTAGTCTCTTTAGAGTCTTCAAACACCATTTAGAGTTTTCTTGACAAAGATACTGGAGGGGTCTGCCATTTCCTTCTCCAACTTATCTGACAGATGAGGAAACTGAGGTAAACAGGGTTAAATGACTTGCCTAGAGTCCCAGAGCAAGTAAGTGTCTGGGCTGGATCTGAACTCGGATCTTTCTGACTCTTGACCTGTCATTATCCACTATGCTACCTCATTGATCATTCATAAGTTGCATTATTTGGCCATAACCTATCCCTTCTATTTCTTCCCATTCTCACAGTGACCACTTGTACCATCTACTTCAGTGTTTTTGTAGCCACTATCCACCTAGGAGTGGCTTTACAGTATACTCTTTCCAATCCTGATTTTACAGCTAACCATAGCAATTATACTTTGTTTTTCCCACTCCTGATTTCTTTGCCCCCTAGCACTTAGTCAGTCAGTGAATAGACAGGCAATAAACGCTCAGTTCAAGAGATACAAAGAAAAGTGGAACAACAAGCAAGCACAATCCCAATTATCATGAAGGGAATAGAATTTATTAAGTGCTTATTATGTACCAGGCACCATGATAAATACGCTATAAATATTATCACAAGTGATCTTAAAAGCACTCTGAGAGCTAGGGCCTATGATTATCCCATTTTACAGTTGAGGAAGCTGAGGCAGATGGAACTAAGTGATTGCTTAGGATGACTTAGTAAGTGCCTCAAATCAGATCTGAACTTAGATCTTCCTGACTCTAGGCCCATTTCCACCACGGTATTTTTAAATTTTATTTTTTTAACCCTTTACCTTCCTTCTTAGAATCAATACTATGTATTGGTTCCAAGGCAGAAGAGTGTTAAGGGATAGGCAATGGAGGTTAAGTGACTTGCCCAGGGTCACACAGCTAGGATGTGTCTGAGGCCACATTTGAACCAAGGACCTCCCATCTCTGGGCTTGGCTCTTAATCCACTGAGCTACCCAGTTGCCCTCCTACCCCTACCCCAACCTAGCTATTTAAAAAAAAAGCATCACATTCTAGTGAAGTTGGTGTGGGGTTAACTTGTAAATAACTATGTACAAACTAGATATATAAAGATTAATGGTGGGTAATCTTAGATGGAAGGTACAACAAGGAGAAGCAGAGGGACCATGGAAATCCTTCTGCAGAAGGTAGGATTTGAACTAGGTTTTGACATTTCAGAGAGAAAAGGAAGCTGGTACAAAGACATGGATTAAGTAAATGGCATGTTGTATGTGAGGAACAGGAAGTAAGCCCATGTAGCTGCATTGTACATTGTGTTGAGGGGAGCAAAGTGTAATAGGAATGGACCAGTTGGGAAGAAATTTAAATGTCAAATTGAGGAGTTTATATTGGATCCAAAGAACCACTGGAGCTTATGGAGAAAAGGACTTCAATGGTCGGATCTACACTTTATAAAAATCACTTTAGCAGCTGAGCAGAAAATAAATTGGAGAAAAAGACTTGAAGCAAGGAGACCAGCTAGAAAACCATTGCAATCATCAGGATGTGCGTTGCTGAAAACAGGCACCAAGGTGCTGTCAGTGTAAGTAGAAAGGAGAAATCTAGAATAGAAATTGTAAAGGTAGAAATGATAAGATGAAAAGGGATGGACTAGATATGTGGATGGAGTACAAGTAAGGAATTAGGGATTGAAAATTGTACTAAGGTCAAGAGGCTGAATGACTGGGAAGATACTAGTGCCCTGGAAAGGAATAGGAAAGTTGGGAACAGGGGAAGATTTTGTAGAAAGGATGAATTTTGTTTTTGATGTGTAGGGTGAAGAGTTCAGGTGACAAGTGAGCAGGGTTTGAAGTGAGAATGACTGGTATGGACCCTTTTCAGGGAGTAGGCAGACCAGAGCTAGATATATAGATAGGGGACATAGTCGCAAAGAGATGATAATTAAATCCATAGTAGCTGATTAGAACCTCATGAGAGCATAGAGGGAGAAGAGAAAATAGCCTAGGTCAGAGCTTTTGGAAATATCCATAGCTAGTGGGCATGACATGGATGATGAAAGCAGGACACCACTCTCACCTGACCAATCACAACCCCCACCATTGGATTATCCCACACCCCCCCCTGTTTCTACTCACAGTCACTGAAGGGCCCTATAGGACCCTTCATAATAATATTGTTTGGATCGGATACAAACTTATTATAAATCTGACCCAGGAGCTACCTGCTTCAAGGAAAAACTCCATTTTCCCAAATGACTTCTATGTTCACAGAAACTATTCCATGCCTCTTCTTTCACCAAGCATTCTATACCACTCCCTTCCTTTTAGTAGACTTCTTCATACTTTGATAAGAAAATAGTTCTTTCATTTTGAGTTCCTTCTGTTTTTATTTCAAAGCACATTTTCTCTCTTATAATTCTTTTTTTCTGAATTCCAATGAAGAGCTTCTTCTCTATTAAGGCAAATTCCCTACTGAACCCTTGACCTCATCCCTTTCTCTCTCCTCTATCAGTTTTCTCCCACAATCATCATCTCCCCTCCCAAATTTTCAATATCTTTTTATCTATTGGTTCCTTTCCTCCTGCCCATAAATATTACCAAGATTTCCAAATACCCGGCTTCACACTTACATTTTCTTAAATTATGATCCTGCATCTTTCTTCTCTTTCATAGTCAAACTCCCAGAAAAAAGTTATCTATACTCATTGCCCCCAGATCTTCTCTCATTTGCTTCTCAATTACTTGTAGTGTGACTTCAGATGTTATCACTTATATGAAATGATTGTGGTCAAGGTTACCATTGATCTTTTCATTGCAAAATATAATAGCTTCCTCTAAGTCCTCATTGTTTTTGGCTTCTCTATAGTATTTGACATCACTGGTACACCTCCCTTTTATTCTCTTTTCCAGGCTTTCATAAAACAAGCTCTTCTGGTTCTCCAATGCCATGTCCCTTAAATGTGGATATAGGTCAGGTTTTTGTCCTCATCTCTCTTCCCCCATCTCTCTCTCTGTCTCTCTCTGTCTCTGTCTCTCTGTCTCTGTCTCTCTCTGTCTCTCTCTCTGTCTCTCTTTCTCTCTCTCTCTCTTCATCAGTTCCCATCAATTCAATTATTATATCTGTGCCAATAACTCCAAGATCTATACATCAATACTAGCACTAGTGCCTCTTCTGAGATTGTTGTGTATCACCAACAACTTTTTCAACATCTCAAAAGAGATGTCCCATAGACATCTTAAACTCAACATCTCTTAAAAAAAAAGGAGCAGAGAGGGCAGCTGGGTGGCTAAGTAGATTGAGAGTCAGGCCTAGAGATGGAAGGTCCTAGGTTCAAACCTGGCCTCAGACATTTCCTAGCTGGGTGACCCTGGGTAAGTCACTTAACCCCCATTGCCTAGCTCTTACCACTCTTCTGTCTTGGAGCCAATACACAGTATTGACTCCAAGATGGAAGGTAACGGTTTAAAAAAAGGGAGCAGAACTCATTTTCTTCCCCTTCCCAGTCCTTTCCCTGAAAGTCTATATTTATTTAAAGACCCATCTTCATTTCATTTCAGTCTCCCAGGTTCACAGCATTAGCCCTGCCATATCCTATCTTTTGCCAAAGTATGTTGTTTCTGCCACTACAAAATCTCTTTCACTCTTTTCCTTTAAAGTAATGATTACCCTTGTTTAAGATCTTTAGCATTTCTCCCAACAATTTTAATGGCTTCCCAATTGTTTTCTTTGCTTCAATTAACTCCCCTTTCTGATCTATCTTCTATACACACAAAAAATTAATAACACTAAAAGATAAATTTGAACATGTCATTCCCTTGCTCAAGAAATTCTAAGGATTACTGGTTGCCTTTGCACAAACTAAAACCCCCTCTCCCTTTCTTTTGATGCCCTTAACATTTAGCTATAACCTATCTTTCCCAGATTATCACATGAAGCTTAATGATTCATCAAAACTGACCCACTTGATGTTCCCCATAGAGAATATTACAACCCATTTCCAGGTTTTGACACTACCTGACCCACATGCCTGGAATCCATTCTCTCCTTACTTCTGTCTTATATGATTGATAGCTTATTTCAGTGCCTTATTTGAGTACCACCATCTTCATAAAATGTATCCAGATACATCCAGCCTCGTTACTCCTGAAAGTTACTGTGTGTTTGTTTAGCATCTATATTGAATTTACGTACTGGTTGTTACGACCATTCCTCTCAACAAAATACAAATGCAGTCAGTATACAGATATACAAATGAAATGTTTCACACACAAGACCCACAAGACTGGGTTAAGAAAAATAAACAAAACCCTAAAAACAAGTTGCAGTAACTTATAAATGCTGTTATTCTCTCTAGGGAGGCTGAGAATTTAAACTTTCAGACATGAATATCTAATGCATAAACTCTACTTTCTTCCAGATAACTCCCTGAAGATAGCTTAGAACCTCATGTATCCTCTTTAGAAGACAGAAGAACAGAATTACTTCTCTTTAACCTCTCGCCAACTCCACCCCTCATGCAGGCATGGGGCACTGATTAAACATTCTCTACCAATGTAGACTCTTATGTAAATGGGCTTGAACTCTGGGTTACAATATGATTCTAATCTTCATTTCTCAGTCACTTCTTATTCCAACCTTGGCCTTCCCTCAGTTCCAAGAAGGAAAAAAAAATATTTGCACCAAACATAAGCCTTTGCTTAAAGTTAAACGACCACTGGGATGGATTTCTTATTCCTCCTTCCAGGATTTTGGTGCTTTCTGGACAGTGATGAATATCTCCCACCTAATTTAACTACTCATTGCCTCGTTTCATGAAAGAAAATTTGGCTTTCTGATTTACATTACTTAGAAAAATCTAGGCAAAGATTACAACCACTATGGACATGGCAGCAAGAATATCTCATGATATGATGATCCTCATTCAATAAGAAAGGGGAAAAACAATCCTAGATCAGTGGAAGCCTTTCTCTACTTCTCAGACATTTGCATTTATAAAGTATTGATTTCTAAAGGAAACCAGACATATTTCTAATTTTTTTCAATGTATAATTCCTAAAGGTACCAGTCCTCTCTCTGATCATCTCTAACAGCAGAACAATCTCAATCATAATTTAATATGACAAAGTTTTTCAGCTGATGAAGTTATTTCCTTTCCCTAAGTACTCACTGCTGGTTGCCTCTTTTTTTGGGTCAGAATATAATTGTACTACATGACCCGATATTTATGCTTCCTTAGCATTATACACTAAAGAATGAGTAACCATGAACTGGAGTTAGTATTATAGACAAATAAAAACTACAACAAAGTTAATCTGACATGTTTAATGGCATGTACATTACTTTGGTTTGTGGTATGTACTAATATATGTTATGGTAAGTATTCATACCCACCATATACCTCTGCATTGCCCTCTGAGTGATACTCATTTAACATTTTTTATTAGTCTGTGCAGTGCTGTGCATATATTGTATGTGATAAAATATTTAAATAGATCATTTATCTGACTGTTGCAAATATATTCACTAAAAATGCAGATTGCACTCCATTCATGTCTTCCTGATGTTTGTCGGACTCTTGTCTTGATTATCCCGTAATTTTAGGACAAAAGATCCACCTAATGTGATGCCTATGTTTTTTGAGATGTTGAATCATCATAAGTATATCACAGGCTGTCTTTTAATTATCCCTTGGTTGCCTCATGCTTAGTCCTTCTTAATATCTTTGACACTCTCCTTTAGTCCAGTTCTTTATAGTTCCTTATTTAATTTTTTGCAATCTGCTCACACCAATCCTGTAGCTCCCCATGTTCTGTAAGTGATAATCATTTTAACGTTTCTCATATTCTGTAGTACATGTGAAGTCAGAAACAGAAAAAAAAAACCAACAACATTGTCATTGGATTGGTGTTTAAAAAGGATAGTCCTTTGATTCTTGGAGAGTTTGGAATCATGAAAGGAAATTTGTAATTTCCCAAAGAGAATCCAAACTTCTTTCCTCTTCCCATTTAATTTCATACCTAATGCATTATCTGTTTTCATTGTCTATTTAAGAACTTCTCATTCCATCAATTTAAACTCTCTATTGGATTTCACTGATGAAAGCGGTAAACATTTTGGGTCAGTATATGTCTTCTACTTTTATGTTTTGCTGAACATTTGTGATGTAGGAGTCATCAAAGAAAGTAATGCATCAAGGAATAAATTCAATGTATGAATGGGACATAGTACTAGTCTTTACTGAGTAGTTCAAGGAAATTAATTTATTGAAAGGACTCCACAATATACTACTTTGATGCTTCATTATGGAAAGAAGGCTCTATGACCCATCAGAGAGACTAGTTTTCTCATCTTTCAGGGGGGAATGTATAAATGGAGATTTTGAACCTTTGACTTCATTCCCCAGAAGTCCTTAGTATTTCTCAAAACTGCCTATAATCTCTCCTGCATCTCCACGTTGGCAGGATCTTGTTATTAGTATTTAACTAGTGGTAACTCCTCCCATGTCCCATTTTTGGGCAACAATCAGCAGTGATGGTGGTGAGTGAGGATGGCTGAAAATGGTTAACCATCCATGGGAACGTGGTTTTTATTTTGTATCCTCTTTATTCCTTGATTTCTAATGATCCTCAGTAAACGTCAAAAAATATAATATTTTCATTATTAGAGATATAATTTGAGATTTTACATACTGTGATGGAAATAATATAAGCATGGTCCCTGCGATTAATCCAACCTGCTTTCTAAGGACAACCTTATCTAAATATACAGAGATTCTCCATCAATGGGTTGGCAACTTAGTAATGAATGTTTTTTTTTTTTTTCATGACAATCTGTATAATAAAGAATAATTTTTAAACAGTGTTAAATCTGGAGTGACTCACTTGTGTTCATGCTGTGATAGTGGTTAAATGGTCAAAAACGGTATCAGTGGGTGCTAAGATTCATGATTTCTATACCTTCAATTTTAACTCATCTTTTGGCACTCTGAATTTCAGATGCTTGTCCATTTACCAGAGTGGATATAATTCTAAAAGAAATGGAGTGTAACAGTCTTTATATTCTCAGTATAAAGGAAATGACAATACTGATGACAATGATGATGATAAACATTTATATGGTTCCTTAAGGTTTTCAAAGAACTTTACATATATTATTCCATTTGAGTCCTTTGCAGACTTTGTTAAATAGGAGCTATTATTATTCTCATTCAGGAAATCAAAGCAGAGAAAGGTTAAACAACTTCCTCTAGGCTTTGTATCTGGTAAATAAATGTCTATGGCAGAATTTGAATTCTGGTCTTTCTGACTCTAAATCTAGAACTCTATTTTACCAATTAGGTGCCAGAAGGAAAAAAAAAAGTTTTAGTTAAATGGAAGGGAAATTCAGAAGTGCATGATGAAGAGGCTGAAGAATTTGATGAAGGCCTTGGAAAGTCCATTTAAGTTAAATCAGCAAGTATTTTTTACATTTGGTGACTTCATTGCAAAGATAAGCATAGGTAAAGATAGGAAAAATGTTTGAAAATATGGCTCAGGAGAAAGAAATGAAAGAGGCCAAAGACTTGTAGACTAGACAGAAGTCTCACACATATGCATCATGAATACTTTATTTCAGAAAAGAATTGGAAGGTGCTAGACATGGTAAGTGCCAAGTAACATCACAAAAAATGAAATGGTTTTATATTTTAACAAAGGGGAAACAATTTGTTATTGAAGTCATCCCTAAATCCTCTGTTGATTTGTGCATGGTCAGCTAACTGGCTTATTAGAGAAATTATAAAAATAAATCTAAGAAACAATAATAATTAGAAATACATATATCATCAAAAATCAAATATGATCTATTTTAGGATAAGTTATCAAATTGGAAAAATGAGAAATATTTGTTGGAAAAGATTTCAACATTGATTATAACAATTTCATATGGATGTTTGATTAGTATAAACCAAAAGCTATAGTAAGGCAATAAAAAAAGCTCAAAAGCCCATTTTAGTCAGCAAGAACTTGGTTTGACTTCCAAATGGAGATTAGATAGCATTAAGGGCAACATGAGTTAAGAAAATAAACCTATTTTGAAAAATTTTAGAGAGAAAAATGATGGAGGATTCTGAGCAGCACTGCCTCATACACAGTGAGATACAGGAGAGTGAAAATCAGCTTTAAGAAAATTTGCTCAGAGATTCAAATTGGCAAGGTCATTCCATGGACCTTTAAGAATGAGATCAGAAAGAGGACAACAAATAGTTTAAAGATGAAAAGATCTGCATTTTTTTTTAAAACCCTTACCTTCCATCTTGGAGTCAATTACTGTGTATTGGCTCCAAGGAAGAAGAATGGTAAGGGCTAGGCAATGGGGGTCAAGTGACTTGCCCAGGGTCACACAGCTGGGAAGTGATAGATCTGCATTTTTTAAAAAGGAAAATAACATTTTTATGATGAAACAAGAGAGACCAACACTTTTGGACACTATCCTCACAGTCATTGATGTGCTTATAGAAATGGAATTTTCCCTGAAGAAAATGGATGGCAAAAGTACACCTTAAAAAAAGTGTTAACAGAGGAGGTCTGCACTGGAAATGACATCATTTTGAGGATTTGGCATCATTTTACAAGATGTCTCAAAAAGGGGAAGTTACCAAAGGCATGGAAAAAACCTAAGATCCCACTATTAACCACAAAAGACCACTACAAAGATATGAAAAAAACTACCAACTCATCTATTTTACTTTTTATATGAAAATTTCATGAGAATAATCTACATACCTGATGATCATTTAGAAAGAGAAAAGGCAGGTTTTAGTGCATTATATTCCACAGTAAAACATATTTTTGACAATACAATTAGCAGAAAGAGAGAAGTAATGACTTACTTTTTTATTATTGACTGGTTTCAAAAAAATTTTTGGATTCATAAAAATTCTACTTTAAAATGTCTACTCTAAGAGTCTCCCATATAAGATCTATTGAAAGATGTGACAGCAAAAATATTCTTATTTGAGATCCTTTTGTTTGTTAATGTTTAGAAAGGCAAAAATAACAATGTCATATGCTCATCAAAGGTGCTTACCACTCTCATGGAGGCTATCTAGTGCAGAGTCCAAGTTGCAATGGAGTTCCTTACACATGGTGAGGTTCTCTAGATGTTCTTTTTAGCTATAATTTGATTACATCAGATCCCAGATCATCACAAAGTCTCTTAAATGAGATATGAAATCTTTCAAAATAATTTGATTAACCTTAGGTGGAAAGCTAAATGGAAAAAGAATGTCTATTGGTAAGACTAAGCTATGCAGTTAGATAGATGATGTATAGAACTTGTCCATAGATATAATTTATCATGGTAGTCATATAGATACTACAAGTGTGTGATGACTTAGGTCCATAGTTGAATAAAATTGGAGAAAGTTAGATTGCTTTTATGAAGTGGTAAATTTATTTTATTTTTCCCTTTCCTAAATGACCCCAAGCTTCTCCTTTAAAGAAAAGCATATATGCACTTAAGTGTATATATACTTATGCATATATAATAGAATATGTACCTCCATATAGTGTATGTATGTATTGAGATTTTTAGTGATTCTATATTAATATATATAATGAAATATTACATATTCAACAAATTAAAGTTGTATACCAGCTAAAGGGCAATGGAGAGATGCATGATGGATATAAGCAGGCTGTAAAGTACTATAAAGAAATTTGAAGAGAATCTGAATAAAAGATTTAATTGAAGAAATAAGTGAACAATAAAGAAGTGAAACTAAAAATAAAGGATGCCTATTAGATAGCCTGTGTGTTCCATTAATATTTTTAGGATATCAGGAAGATAGATGAAGGTCTCCAGCATGTTGAATGATTCTACTGTGTGGTGAAACCTCAAGAAGAAATAGACAGAAAATGCACAGGATAAATAGGCATCATTTGAGGGAATGTCCAATTTGATGACATCACGTGACTATCATATGGCAGAATGTCTAAAATAACCCTAAATTTGATATTTTTCATTGCATGTGTTATATTTGCTAGAAAGAAATGAAATGAAAGAAAATTAGAATGGCAGTTGATATGATTAAACACTCCAACATCTCTCTCTCTTTCTCAATCTCTCTCTCTCTCTCTTTCTCCCTCTCTCTTTCTCTCTCTCCTGTTCTCTCTCTCTCTCACTCACTCTCTCTCCTGTTCTCTCTCTCTCTCACTCACTCTCTCTCTTTCTCTCTCTCTGCCTCCCCTTTCCCACTCTCACCCACTGTATTCCAAACTATGGCCACTCAGTTTGTGGATACTTGCCATGATGATCAAATCATTTCAAATGTACTAATATTTTGATTCAAATCATCATAGCTTCTTTTAACTTTTGGCTCTTTGCATTCTAGCAACACTGCAATGAATCCACAACACAATGCATCAAGCAGCATGAAATCCAGGCTGTTTGGGAATTGGAGCTTGGCAGTAGCAGGATTACATAAACCTTGGACAATGTCATGAAACAGCTAATCTCCCTAGCCTGTCATTAACCATATTATTATAGTGATAATTAGGAACATCAAAGTCACTATGGATTAAAATTCATACTGATTCCAAGTCACCAAATCTGATGAAATCTCACTTTTTTATGTAAAATTCAATTGATTTTGATAAAAAAAAATTTACCCTTGCACCTAAAATATGCATGGCACTGTACTAGCCACATGGGTTAAAAACACAAATGAAATGTATTCTCTACCCTCTAGCAGCTTGTGTCATTAAGACCTTTGGACTTATACAATAGTCGAGATACAATTTAGGTTAAATTAATTTCTCTATGACTATAAAAAGACATTTAAAAGCATAGCATTTAATATAATCGTAGAATAAATTTCCATGTTTCCTATTAAATGACAGGTGATTTTTTTCAACATAAACATTATATTTATACAAACTAAAGCAAGACCAGGAATGACAATTGTCACTTTTATGGAAGGCAGATCTCACCACGATAATTGTATGTGTACATTCAAGGATGGAGATTTATAGCTGAAGCACACTTTGTAGATTTCAGTGACAGATACAGTGCTTGAAATATATCTGTAATACAGGAGATCAAACAGATTTTTTTTTAGTTAAAGCTTGTGATAGCATGGTAAGAAAATGAGCTGACAACTTACTGTGTTAATCTCTCCCCTTTCACCTCCTGTACAATAGATTTTTAAAAATTCCTCCAACTTTCATTGTCTGTTATCGCAGATATTCTCCCACATCACACCTGGCATTCTTGGCCACTGAGTCAAGCCCCTGAGCCTTTCCCTGTGGGTGGGATGCTTTGGCTCTGAAATCTGCCTTGCAAGAGTAATAAGTGCTGCTAGCAGGCAAGATAAATCTAAACTCAGCCCTGGGGTTCTCTAACCTCTGGAACAACTGGTCTGATCCCAGGAGCTGCACCCTTGCCTGTATGTGTTAAACCTTACAACAACCTGGGGAAGCACAACATCTGTAATTCACTGAACATCGGGGTCCATCAGGTGGTGAATATTGAGCTGTTGTTAGCTCTTCCACATATTAACACTCAGAATAGTTGAATCAACACCTGAATCTGTTTCTTTATAAAATATTAATGTCACTAGCAGAGAAGAGTGCACAGAGAAGGAAATGAGGAGAAAAGGGGAGAGAAGTCAGGACAGGGGGAGAGAGAAGGTGGGGGAAGAGGAGAGATGAGAAAAGACAGAAATGGAGATCCCTCAGAAGATGTGAACAGTGTAAATGCAAATTAAATTGGGATGAAGCAAATATCAAATCAAACACCCCCGTAATGAGTCAAACTTCCCTACCCCCAACAGGGGGAAAATAAAGCACAAATCCCAGTCTACAGGACATTTCAAGGAAAATTTATTATAATCAAACCCAAGTATAGTGGAGGAATTTGAAAAGTCCTTTGGAAATGGTTTGACCTTCAGTTAGTGACCCAATGGGGAGTCTGATGCCATAGAAATGCCACCCTACCTTGCAAAAGGCCCTGGATTTTTTCACTCCTCTCTGAGGCTCATGGTAAAGCATCTGAAATATGGACCAAATTATTTTGGAGTCACTGAAATGATTGATATGGTTATAAGTAACCAAGTGGATGAGAGGGGCGGAGGATCTCCCTGGACTATCAAAATCACAGTAGGTTGCAAAGGCGGAGATCCCTCTGTCCTGGGATTGTGTTGAGTACAATTTTCTGACACTTGAAGATTAGAGGGAAGGGACAAGGTGACATGGGGGAGAGCAGCACTAACAGATAAAAAAAGATGCTGGTCCTGATTAACTTTCACTGTTGCTATAAGTAGACTCCTGCTCCACCTTCTTGTCTCAGAGGACTCCCTTCCCTGTGCTACGGGGATGTGGGGTTGGGGAAGAGGGGTTGTCTGGTCTTAAACTATATAAAGGAACAGCCCACTGCTGTTAGTGGGAAAGGAGATTCTACCCAGAGTACTTTCAGACAGAGGACAAGCAAGGAAACGTTCATTTCCCAACCCCAACCTCCATTTTTTTTCCCTTTCTCTCTGTGACTGTGCAGTTGTATGACTCATCTAACAATAGACCCACAATTATGCAATAAGAATTGGCCATATATGTAACCAGCGTAGGCAACATATGCATACATGGTTATGGCTGTATACAGGTTATATACACAGATGCAATTATATCAGGCAAGTCTGTCTATGTATGCATAAACCTTTTGAGTGAAGGAAGAGGAGAGGAAGCAATCTCTGTAAATTTTGCTGCTATGGCACAAAGCTCTGATCACTCTAGCCTAGTTAAAGCACTGGCCATACAACTAGGTGATGGAGACAACTTCCTTTTTTTTCTCTCCTTAAAACCCTTACCTTCCATCTTGGAGTCAATACTATGTATTGGTTCCAAGGCAGGAGAGTGGTAAGGGCTAGGCAGTGGGGACTTGTCCAGGGTCACACACCTTGGAAGTGTCTGAGGCCAGATTTGAGCCTAGGAGGTCCCATCTCTAGGCCTGACTCTCAATCCACTGAGCCACCCAGCTGCCCTCACAACTTCCTTTTTTTTTTAGAACAAATTCAAAGTAAGGTTGGGCTTCTGTTTGTTAGAGGTGCTCATTAATTTTTTTTTAAAAAGAAGAGAGTCATAAACCAGCCAATGCATTTTATTAACTTCAAATGAATATCCAGTTTTAAAAAGTAAAATGTTTTTATCTTAGTCTTTGAAAGAGCTAAGAAAAAAGAATAAAAAAGAAAAAAAAAACCTGAGCCCAGACAAAACCGTGCAAATTTCAAGAACATCTGATGCCACATGGAAAACTATGAAACACATTTTGTTCAGAAAAATGAATAAGGCACAGTGCAACCTTCGCTTGTGGAGCCTCCTTCATGCTAATCGTCCCCCCTCTACTCCCCCTAAAAAAAGGCTTTACAGAATTATAGAATGCAAAAGCTGAAAGCATATGGTCCGGTATAAATTACTAGGGGAAAAAAGTTATAAAGACATGATATGATGAATAAATTAAAGCATTCAGTCATAAGCCAATAAAAGGAAGGAATGAAGATACAGCAAAAAGGTAGATGAGGAAGAGCTCAAAAGATATCTGAAAGGAGACCAGCCATTCATGAAACAGAGGTTGGGGTAAGGCTGCTGTTTCAAGGGGGCAACAAAGTGGAGACATTAGTGATAGAGATGGTGTCACTCAATTTAGTGGGAGAGGAACTCACAGGACTGAGAGCTGGTAGTTAACAGTAAAAGTCACCAATTATGAAAGGAAATACTAGCCCTTCACTTACAAGAAATCAGATTAATATCATGGAAATTATACATTAGATTTAAGAGAAATATAAAATTCAATTCCTTCTTTCCTTTTGTGTATTTTTGGAGGGAAACTCTAAGATTATAGAGATCAATGATTCATTTTTTTTAATATTAAGAGGTGGAATTGCAAAGAATTGAAGAGGTATCTATCATAGGACATTGGAAATCCATTGGGAATTAAGTTTACAAATCAGAGGACCTAGATATGAATCTAAGTCCTGCTATTTATTTCTTCCCTGTGTCACTTGAGGCAAGTCTCAACTTCATTCCTCACCTTATAATGAGGGCCTTGGTCATTTCTAGAATCATGTCTATGAGTTCATGAGTATATAGACGTCGTTACATTTGGTTCTCATGACAGTCTATTTTGATGGATGTTAAAAGTTTTTAATATTTCTATTTTAAACATGATGAAACTTGAATTAAGTGGCTTATCCATGGTCAGTTCAACAACACAAACTCCATCTTTTCTCTACTTCCTCTTGATAAAAAATGTAGAGTATAGGTTTGGCAAAAGAGGAAGACACAGACACACATCTTCTAATTCAGGTCAAATTTCTGGTAGTCCGATTAATTTTGTTTTCAGTCTTATTTCATGTTTTCTAGAATATGTATAACAAAGACTTGGTACAGGTTTTGTCTGGGAACTTCTAGTGTGGCATAGATGGCCCAGTTAATATAACCAAGAATACTGGAAGAGCCAAATTCACTTTGGTTAATTTATAGGCAATTTAATTGAAAAATGGGAGTTAGAAGCTAATAGAAATATATAGATAAGGAGACTAAAAATATCCATAAAGCAAAAAGTGAGCCTACAGCGAAGTTTCATGCTTTCCTCCATTCATATATCCCTTTATCTATTCATCCACTCAATAGTTACTTATTAAGAAATTATTTGATTCAGGCATTGTGTCTGGCATCAAGGATATAAAGACAAAAATGAAAAGCCCTTTACCTTGAGGCATGTGGGTGGGACAGTGGGAAACAACAATGTGTCCATATATATAACTACAAATGTGTACAGTCATATAGAAGTTGGGAGTTCTAGCAACTGGGAAGAGATCAGAAATATGAGATGGGACTTGAAATGAATCTTACAGAGGAGAGGAGAGAATGCATTTCAAGAAAGGGGGTAAGTCAGCACAAATCAGGGATGGAAGGTGAAATGTTGTGTATCAGGAACTGTAAGAGAGCCAGTCTGGCAAGAACACAAATTATGTGAAGGATAGTAATGAACAGTAAGCCTGAAAAAATAAACTGATACCCAAAAGAAATTACCTCCAATTCAGAAATTTAAGAAGGCTAAATTCCTTAGTAAGTCACTAAAAAAGTGAAATATTGTGAATTTGATGGTGGTTCTTCAAAGGCCAAGGCTAGTTGCCAGAAACAAAAAGGAATTATGAACATTAAAAATGCACAACCAAGAAAGGTGAGGAGAGTAAAGCAGAAACTAGAGATGATGGGAAAATCTAAAGGAGTTCAAGTGAAATTATTTGCTTAAGGAGCCAGATGAATTTACAGCTATCTAGGAGAAAAAATAATAGGTCATTCATTCAGTCAACAAATTTGTATTAAGTGCTTGGAAAAGAAAGAAAATAAGACATTGTGGAGACAGTGAAGAGAGTAATGTGGAAGAGATGTAAATCAAGGTCATGTCAGAATGAAAGGATATGAGACTGATATGTCCAAATAGCAAAATACTAGAAGAGAAAAATGTGAGAGTTTAAGGAGAGAGTTAAGTTCTCTAAGAGCAAAAAAATAAAAAAGTTGCTAGTACTTGAAAAAGTCCTAACTAATTTCTGTAACTCTGGATGAAAGTAGATCAAGTTTGACATAAGAACAAGGAGACATTCTACTAAGATGTCCCTTTCTGAAGAGAAATGTCATCTTTGACTCTTCACAGTTCCTCCACACCCACATTCATTCAGTTGCTAAGACCTGGAATAGCAGAAAGAATAAATTTTTAGTAAGAAGACCTGCTTTTGAACTCAAGCTCTTCTACTTTATAATAGCTAACATTTACATAGGAGTTTACATATATTTTCTCATTTTATTACTTCACAACAACTCTGAAAGGTAAGTGCTATTAATATCCCCATTTTATCAGTAACCAATTGAGATTCAGAATGGTTAAGTGGTTAACAGATGTCTGAGGCAGTATTTGGATTCAGGGCTTTCTGACTCCAAACCCAGCACACTACCCACTCTGTTATTTAGCTCTTCTTCATACAACTTGAATGAGGACTAGTTTGGTTCTCAGTTTCCTCTTTTGTAAAATGAGAGGTTTGGACTAGATGACTTTTAAAGTCTCATCCAAATCTGGGATCCTATTATTCTATTGGTCCTACTCATTGTATGCTTTATATCTGTCTCTTCTTTCCAGTTTTACTCCAACTTTCTTCAACCACTAAACTCTCCCAAGCAGCTGCCTTTCCTGAGCCTACCTCCCTGAACAACCAATTCATTAGACTCTAGGTACATTCTCTGAATACTTGCAGCTCTACAGAAATTATCTCTCCCCCCAGATAGCCTCTGCTCATGAACACTGCCACAGAAATAACCTACACACGTGGTCCCCAATTTCTTTGTTCCATGAACCCTTTCTAGCAAGAGTAACAACAACAACAACAACAACAACAACAACAACAACAAGATGAGTTGTGAATCTTCAGGGTAATTTAATATGCCTATCATAATATTATTTTTGATTTATTCACTATTTGCACTAACTACACTAATAACTTTTCTCCCCAAAGCTCTACATTAAAATTTGTATTATATAATTACATTAAAATTTATTTTGCCTGTAATTATGAAAATTCTAAATAGAAAATAGATAATTCTAATTGTAAAACAATTATGAATATTTTATGTTATCCCTTAAGAAAAATCTTCAAGATATCACATGCTTACTAGTATCTGAAAGACTTCATAATACATTTCTTTATCTCATAAATGTTGCTGAATATAAATAATATTTTAATGAATAAGTTACAACTTGGCAGATGTTAAATATAGTATAATAATGACATGTACACTTATTTTCATTGTTGGCCTTTTTCTTCTTTGAACCAATGTTTAAAATATTTGGTTCAATATCAAACAGAGTCTAAAATCTGGTTCTGGAGCAAATTTGTTTCCATATTTTGACTTTCAAAAAGAATGAAATGAAAATGGTCACTCACAAAAATATGTGGTGAAATATGAGAATTGAGTAAGTTCTCTTGCTGAAAGATGGGAAGTTCATTAAACATTTTTATTCACTTAACCAATGCATGAAAATAAAAATCTAGCTTATTATAATCTTTTCTGCAATGGGAAGTGCTCTATAAAATGATACATGTACTTGATGTTCAAGTACATGTATTACTTCATTTCAAACAGTAAGTTTGTACATAAAATAAACTTTACCAAGAAAAGTTTTTCAGATGTGAATTTGTTCTCTCATTTTTTGACATACTGGCCCCATTCTGACAGAAACTATTGAACACCTGATTTGTTACCTAAATACATCTATGAGAAGCAATATAAGATTTGTTTCACAATAGAACATATGTGATTGTCCATAATCCAACAGCCTGACATATGCACTGTAAGAACATAAATAATTTTAACATTTCAATCTCATGATTACACAGCTAATGAGGGGCCAATAAAGAATGAAAGAGTAATGAGGAAACTGCTATGGTACAATATACAGAACACAAATGTAGGTATGTGCTTATATCCTGTTATCCATTGGTAACTGGTTTGTTAACACATGATGAATTATCATGGTGGGTTGGAAACAATTTGATGAAAGATTGTGAAATTACTTTTATTATTTTATATAGTACCTCCAATTAATCAATAGAAAAGTAAATGTTTTATAATATAACTAGATTTCATTTTCATTGATTGGTTTAGTTGCTAACATAACAATTTGTACTTAGTCAGAAGTTGTCAGTTTTATTTATTTGCTTCATGAACACCAAAACAATTTTGTGCCAGACTCACTGGTCATAATGGTAGTTAGTATATTCCTTGAACTCATGGCAATGTCTAGGCTTTTCCTGTAGCATAATCATTCACTAACCTCTCCTTTGAGGCTAATTCAATCCATATTTATCATCCTACCAAGATTATGACAACTGTTGCCTACAAACTAGAAGGATAATCTCAATCCTTCATTGAATATGTTCAGTTTTGATTCACAGTGTTTCTCTCCTCTCAATTTCTGCCTTCATACTTGGAAACTTTAACATATGTATTGATAATCCTTCAAATATCCTAATTTCCTGATTCCTCAATTTACTAATTTCCAGTTGGACCTATTCCTGCTCACACACTACAGCTACATAAAGAGATGATCATACCCATAATTATTCCATTCCATGCTCATGAACTCTGAAATTCTTTTATCTGATCATAATTTGTTGTTTTTTTTATTTACTTCATTTTTCTTCTTTGCAACTCCAAACCTTGTTCTTTATCCTCACCATGACTGTTAATCTCAATTATTTCCCAGGACATCGCATCCCCATCTTGACTTGTTTATGAACAAGTTCATCTCTAAACTATTCTCATCTCAACTCCTCTCTCTCTTTATCCTACTGATGTTTTGCCTTGATGAACGTCAGCCTTGGATTACTCCTGCCATTTGCTTCTATTCCTGTGCTGCTGAACAGGGTTGAAAAATATCATAAAGCTAAATAAGTCTATTACAAGTTGATGTTACAAAATCTCAACTACAATCTTACTAGGGGAAGATAGCCTTTTTACCACTCCCTAATCAATTCACTACCCCATTAATTACAGAATCTTCCATACCTTTTTTCTCTTCCTCAAATGTAAACATGCTTTACCCTCAACTTTCCTTCCCATTTGACCAATTTGCTTCATACTTCACTAAAAGTTTCAAGTCATTTGAACCACTGACAACTCTCCAGAACTATCAATTGTGGCTAAAATCTAATGGGGTGGGACCACCAGATTTTAGTCACAACTGAGAGTCCTAAAGAGTTGTCAGTGGTTCATCTTTTATATTTGTGTTTGAGGTTGCTGATATCTGCTGAAATGATCTATTTGGGGCATAGAGGGGGAAAAGGAAACCAGTGAATCAATGAAGTTTAAGGGATATGGCAAATGAAGAGAGCATTTTCATTGGAAGGGGAAGAGAATGAGCAAATTACATTTAATTTTCTCTCTTTTTTAATCTTTTGGGGCATTTATTAGAAAACAGTAGTTATGGTGGGATTCAGCTACCTGCATTTATTGCTGAAATGTTAATGTTTTGCACTGGACTGTGTGTTAGATTGGGACTCAGGAAATCTGGATTAAAATTGCACCCAAGACACTGGATAATTATAGAAACGTTGTACAATTTCTCTTAGTGGCTTCATTTATAAAGTAGAGACCTAATCATACTTGAACTATACTTACTTGATAGTGTAATTAGAAGGAAAGTACATTTTAAACTTGAAAGGGCAGCAAGATCACATTAAAAGACAAAATATTTGAGATAAATGTCAGAACTAGGGTCAGGAAGACATGAGTTCAAATCTTGCCCCAGACACTTACTGTGTGACCCTGAGCATATTACTTAGCCTTTTTACTCAGTTTCTTTATCTATTAAGTGAGGATAATAGTAGCACCTCCCAGAGTTGTTGTGAGAATCAAATGAGACACTATTTGTATATCATTTAACACAATGTCTGACACATAGTAAGCACTATGTAAATGCTAGATATTATTGCTATTATTATTATATGAATGTTAGTTTTCACAATTGCATTTTCAATCCTGGTTTGCAAATTGGCATCATGAATTGCAGAATAAAGAGTTGGACTCCAAGTCCTAAACTCAGTTCCCACATCTTACACATACTTTCAGTAAGATTCCATGCAGGTCATTTAATTTTTTCGAGTTCCAGGTACCCCTCTGAGGTTAAGAGTTTCCCGAAGGATCTGTGGTTAGCTTTTAGGGGCCCATGAATTTGGCTTTTGAAAAATATTCTGGTTACTATATTTCAATAAAATTGTTTTCCTTTCTAATGCTCTTCATTTTATTTTAAAATCTTCTTGTGAAAGATGCACTTAGCTTTAGAAACTCTGCATCAAAAAGTAGGTGGTCCTTCACAGAAACTAATTTTTTTCCAATTTTTTTCATTTAGATTGCTGATTTTTATTATATTAAAAAAAGCACCTTTTCCAAACTCACACAAACTGTACTGCCTCTCCCTTTTTCTCCTTGAGACTTAGGTAAACAAAATAAAACATTGGACTTAGAAACAAAATGGGTTTATGTCTCAATGGATGAAATTCTACAATGCTTTTTTTAATCTTTCATAACTTGAGCTCCTTTAAAAACAAACTTGTTTTCCAGTTCTGTATACGTGAGCTTTCCCAGGTAAAAGACAAAGATAATGTTCAATGTTTCCTTTTGCTTCTCCAACAAATGCCTTTTTTACCCATAGAGGTTTCTCCTCTCTCTCTTTTCTCATTCTCTCTCTCTCTCTCTCTCTCTCTCTCTCTCTCTCTCTCTCTCTCTCTCTCTCTCTCTCTCTCTCTCTCTCTTTGTCTTCTCCTCTCTCTTTTCTCATTCTTTCTCTCTCCTCTGTCTCTCTGTCTCTGTCTCTATCTTTCTCTCTGCCCCTCTCTGTCTCTCCCCTCTCTCTTTTCTCATTCTCTCTCTCCTCTGTCTCTGTCTCTCTCTGTCTCTCTGCCTCTGTCTCTGTCCCTCTGTCTCTGTCCCCCCCCCCCTTTCTCCACCCTACCCCAATAAAGGCAATAAAGGTTATCTCCATGGCCATAAAAACTATTCATTTTTTTCCACCACAGTTCCCCTTCATCCCAAAGACACACTAATTGGAGCCAAACTCTATTGATTGACGTAGCCATATTCTGTGATAAGAGGATTTTTGCTAGGGTCTAAGTGCAGATCGCCACATTAGAAGACAAAACATTTGAGTCTAAAGCCAATTTGGTGCAAACAAACCAGGGCTTGCAAACCCTGATGCTCTTCCATCACACCAAGCATTAGGGATGTCATGCCTGGCCAGACACCATTAACCCATTCTAGGGAGCTGCTGCCAGGCTAAGTCCCAAACTAGAATGAATGGTTTGGGATAATTGCCATTTTGCTTTTTCAGGCCCTTAGCTAATATTCTATTCTGAGAAAGTCTTAGGGTCACCAGCAATATAGTAGGATACAAAGTAGGAATAGAGCCAGAGTGCTATAGAAGAGCAGGGGAATGAAGGGGGCGAATAAGAAGGAATAAAAGAAAGAAAAAGAAGGAAGGGAGGAAAGCAGGGAAGGAGGAGGACAACTGTTCTCTCACATACTATTTTTCCCTGCCATGAAGCAGCTCACATTTTCCAGTGTCTAGATGCCTACTTAGCTATTCTACTTAAGTTCATTCTTAGGGAGATCTTGTCAATAAAGTCAAACCAAGCCCTTGGTTGTGTAGCAAGGGTGTTTTTTTTTAGGGTCTCTAATTTTTTTTGAGGGCTTCATTAAAAGCAGACAGTTTCTCTAACCTTTTAGCAGAACCTGTTATCTGATGACGTGAATTAAAGTCTCTCAAATGACTAATAATCATATCAAGGCTGCCATGTCAGCTTGTAGATTTGAATAAGAGGGTCGGAAAACATTTGCATGCCTCCATGTGCCAGTGCTAAGAAGCTAATGTGATAGTGCTGTCATAAAGCACTGAAAAGACATGACTTAATGTAATCTGTCATGTCATATGCTAATCTTCCACCATTACTTGAGTGCTGTAAGTAAGTAGAAAGCATTTGGGAGAAATCCTTTCCAATTTCTCTGAGTACCACTTCGGCGGCTGGTCAGCTCAAATGGGTTTTTTGTGCATTTAATGTGGAGCGCAAGTCAAGTTGGCTTAGGTCACACTTAATTAAGCAGTGCATTGATGGGCTGGGCTGGTGCAGCTCCTCAGAAAAGGGGCTATTTTGGATGCTGCCTAACAAGTAAATATTTCATCTGCCAGAGGAGAAAGGGGGGAAAAAGAATACTTTTGCAACCCTTAATAAAGAATATGCTCCTCTCAGAGTAAATACTCCGAATCTTAACAAGATGTCACTGTTGTTTTTGCTGCCCTCCTTCCTTTGAGAGGATCAGATCATAAATAGTTAAAGCGTAGACCTCTTCTCCCCCACATCCCCCCCTCCCCTCTTTGCTGGGAAACTTTCCTCTTCCCTAGATATGGACTTATCACTGAAACAATAGACAGAGACTCCTTCCACTCTGGATAGGCAGAGACATTGAGTGCCCCAATGATCAAAGGGAGACATTCACTTGGCACACTCTTTAACAAGATGACAACATCTCTTAATATGCAGGCATTAGGCAGGGAGACTCAGCTCAGCTCACTGAGTTAAGTGTGGTATGTGGGGTAGACAAGGAGAGGGAGAGAGGGAGAGAGGGAGAGAGGGAGAGAGGGAGAGGGAGAGAGAGAGAGAGAGAGAGAGAGAGAGAGAGAGAGAGAGAGAGAGAGAGAGAGAGAGAGAGAGAGAGAGAGAGACAGAGAGAGAGAGAGACAGAGAGAGAGAGAGAGAGACAGAGAGAGAGAGAGAGACAGAGAGAGAGAGAGAGAGACAGAGAGAGAGACAGAGAGAGAGAGAGAGAGAGAGGGGAGAGAGAGAGAGAGAGAGAGAGAGAGAGAGAGAGAGAGAGAGAGAGAGAGAGAGAGAGGGGAGAGAGAGAGAGAGAGAGAGAGAGAGAGAGAGAGAGAGAGAGGGGAGAGAGAGAGAGAGAGAGAGAGAGAGAGAGAGAGAGAGAGGGGGGAGGAGAGAGAGAGAGAGAGAGAGAGAGAGAGAGAGGGAGAGAGGGAGAGAGAGAGAGAGAGAGGGAGAGAGAGAGGGGAGAGAGAGAGAGAGAGAGAGAGAGAGAGAGAGAGAGAGAGAGAGAGAGAGAGAGAGAGAGAGAGAGAGTGAGTAACCTGGGGAGACTGATAAATTTCAGGCCAATTTTAGGAAAGCATTCAGTGGGGTGGGGTGGGATTGTGACTCAAAAATGGGAAAGCTATTTTTATATCATTCCACCAACACCGTCAAGTCAAAGAGAAGCTTAGGAACTCTTAAGAACTGCCTTCTGGAGTCACATTCTCAAGGAGGGTGAGCAGAGTCTGAGCAGATGGCATGGAATGGGCCCCCACAAAAACAGAGACCTCCTGAAACATTCAAACATATAGTTGAAACCTGCTTTGGGGGCCCAATGAAACTATAGGCCTTTGGAAACTGTGTGTGTGTGTGTGTGTGTGTGTGTGTGTGTGTGTGTGTGTGTGTGTGTGTATAGGGTGGATGGGTGGGTTAGAATGAGTCCAAATTAAGAAGCATGGGTAATTTCCACACAAAACTTCCTTAACAATTGTACTTTTTCCCCCCTTTAAATATTTGGATTGAATTTCTGGAAAAAGAGGGAGAGGAGGAAAAAAGAGGGAGGGAGGGAGGGGAGGGAGGGAGGGGAGGGAGGGAGGGAGGGAGGGAGGGAGGGAGAGAAATCTATGCTAGAAACTGTCTTCTGAGGACATCTCTGTCTCTATCTCTGTCTGCCTGTCTCTCCAAGTTCTGCTAGGCTTTGGAATCATTTCGCAGATGATATGATGGAAGCTGTTGGATCAGAGCTGAAAAGGACCTCAAAAGCCTTGTAGTGAAACTCTTTCATTTTACATCTAAGGAAAGTTAGATGTCCAGAGAAGTTCAAGGATTTAAGCATTGTTACACAGATAACCAGGGTCAGAGGAAAACCTAGATATTCTTAACCCAAAGGCTGAATTCTTTCCATTAACTCTAATATTTTTCATTACTAGAATCTCTTCATATCTCTCAATCTCATAGCCAAAGGTTCTTTATTTTTTTAGTATGTATCATAGAGCCTTTTATATAGTCTAATGAAGTCCAAGGAACCTTTCTTAGAATAATGCTCTCAAGTACATAAAATAAAACACATGAAATAATAAAAAAAAACCTACTGGCATTGAAATAAGGTTATTAGCATTTGTTTTTAAAAAGCAAGTTTACAGAATACAGATTATGGAGGGCTTTGGGATATGGACAGTGGTAGGAATTGGAGCAAAGATGCATCTGAAGATTCCATACTCTCATATCAGTTCTCAAAATCTTACATGGAATGTAAAGAAGATGATAAGAGCAATCAGCATAAGTTGAGGAAGGACCTTAGAAGTCATCTATTGCAATCAATCAATAAACTTTTAATAAACACATTATGTGTTATGCAAGATTTTAAGTTCTAACATTTCATTTTACATATGAAGAAACTGAGGCTAGGGTAGAGTTCATGAATTATCCAAAGGAATGCTGGTAGTGACAGAAGCAAGATTTGAATTTGGGTTCTTGGAATCCCAAACCAGCATTCTTTTGCCTGAGTTCTAACATTCATTTAATACATCCTTTTGTTCAAGTATGAAGATTCCTCTTTAGCTCATTAACTCAAAAAATTGGAGACTCAAAAAGGTCTTAAAGGTCAAGATAATGTGGATGGTACCCATTCAGATCAGTTAGCTTTCTTAAAGTGAATTTAATTTAATAGACATTTTTTAAAGATTCACAAATCACCATAATCAAGAATTGCATAGACAGAAGGGACAAACTTTTGGAGGAGATGGGATGAAATGAGATTGCTTGATCAGGTAGAGAGTTTAGCCTTGATAAAGAGTAAAGTACTTCATCACGTGAGACAGGAGTAAAGGAGGATGTAGTGGCAGAAGGTATCTGATTAATATTGAATGGAAAAGAGGAAAAGAAGCTCTCTGAGAATAGCCTCGATTTTTAAAAAAAATGAAATATGATTCAAGAATCCCACCTGAGATAATAGGGGGGAAAGGGAGCCATGAGAGGTTGAGAAGGGAAAAGCCACTATGGAGAGTAGGATAGTCAATTGAGAAGGTAAGTACAGAAGGATTGTCTAACAGCAGTGAGGGCCCAATTGAGATTGTGTGACATGAATTTTTAGTGGACATAATCAGAAAATGTGAATAATTTTCTTTAATTTTATTCAGTGTCACATATGGGGGAGTGAAGGTAGTGAATGGTTAGAATGATCCAAGATAGAAATTTGTCAGGGTGAAATTGTAAAAATAATAAAGGGACTAAGAAACTCAAGAAAGGCAATGTAGAGTTGAATGGGTTCACCAAGGAATCAAGTTAGGAAAAAGAAGAGAGAATGACTTGTGTAGGGGAGATGGCTTGGGAGAAAATTAACAAGTCTGGAACAAGAGGGCAGAGTGAAGAAGAAAATTATTTTTTATGGGAAGGTAAAGGGAGGGATTGAATGCTAACAATTTATAGTCAGATAAAGGGAATTTGGAATTCTTGAATGTGGAGGCAATATATTTATGGATAATGGCAAGGTAAAGAGTAAAATCATCTTTTTGTGTGCTGAGTTAAGGTGTTGGAATAGGTCATGGGAAGGGACTAAGTTGAGGAAGTAAAGACATTATGGTACTTTAAGGAATTAAGTCCTCTCATATATGGCAGAAATTGAAGTGGAGGAAAAAAAATGTGTGCTACATAGCAGATTTTTTAAGGAAAGAGGGACACTGACTTGGAGGCCTATAGATAACAACCAGGATTAAATTGTGTAGTAATTAAGAATAGTATGAACCTCAAATAAAGAGTAGAGGAAGAGGGAGAATCTGAAGTCGAAAGGAGTATTCCAATTCCACTGTCTCAATTAGTGATCCAAGGGTAATGAATGAAGACAGTATTTTGCTGACACAGAGGGAAGTGGGTTCCTTGGGGCAGATGGAAGATGCTAGGACTGGCCCTTTGCTGCCTTCCCTCAGAAGGCATCCATCCTGCAGTCAGCAGGAGATGGAAGGCACAAAGCAGAAGTCTGGAGATGAGGTGGCAACAGGGAACAGTAAACTCCTTGGGCATGGGGAAGTAGCTTTGGGGCAGATGGACGATATCTGGAGGACCACTGCCTCATATATATGCACACACATGTATGTGTATATGTATGTGTGTATGCTTATCAAACATTGGTGTTTACCTGCCACCCAACTCTCATCTGTGGCTCTAAGAGGCTGTAGAATGAATAGTAGCCACACCCTAGTAGATTGGTTTCCTTAGGGTAAGGGTAACCTTTAGGTGTTTTAGGGAGGTGAATATCCCTAGGCAGATTGGGTGGATGGCAGTAATTTCCTTCAGTGGCCACAAAAATGTCTGAAGCAGATGCTGTGAAATGCTTAAATCTAGGGCAATACCAAAGATGTCAAGGTCATCCAATGCATCCTGGGTCATGCACCAATCATCCTGACTTTTGTCTCACCACTGGACATTCATGACTGGAAGAGAAAGTGAGGTTGATGCAACTCTGCCTCACTTAAATCCAATTCACACAAAGCTAAGACTTCACTCTATGATGTCAAAGTTTCTCTCCTCCCCCCATGAATATAATATGTATATTATATATATACAAATACATATGTCCAAGTATGTGTGTTTATATGTATATAAACTTTAAAGCACTATGTCAATTTCAATTTTTTAAATTATTGTAAAATTTGGAGACACAGGAGCTGAGTTAAAATCCTGATGATTAACAGACTATGTGACCATAAACAAGTCCTCTAGGGTCTTTAAAATGGGAGGGAGGGTAAATGATGACTTCAAAATTCCCTTTCAGCTCTAGATTTGTCATTATTTGTTCATTGTGTAATCTTGAAAATATACATCATTCATTTAGATTTGGGTAAATTCAGTCATATTAGTGGAATAAATAGCTCAAAGTCTGAAGTTGCATTGAGAGTTTGGGGTCTATTGTATATGAAGACCAGCACTTACTTCAATCCTTCAAAGATAAGGGACTTCAATAGGGTGGGTACATCTTCCATCAACACAGGTCACTATCTCTACTTCTCCTTTGGAAGTTTCATTTGGCCAGTACCCAAATGGAGTTATTAGCCCTAATCAGTTTTTCTTTTAAATACATCAAAGGAATTAGGTTGAATAGGCAAGAAGACTATCTTACAGAAGATATTACACATTAATATGAAGAAGAAAAGTTTTTAAAAATGCTAACATCCTGTCTACCTACTCCTATTAGAAAAATAGGAGTTTGCTTTGACTAGACTGTGGTCACTTCATCTCATTTTCTGAGACTCCTTTCTGGACCTTTTTCCTTCTGTCTTATATCCATCAACACTAAACTATCCTAATGAGGGGGAAAATAAAATCATGAACGTGTCTATAACATATATATGGTATATATATATATATATATATACATATATCACCTTAAGGTATTATATAAATTATTTATTTCAATTACATACAATTATATATATATATATCTACATTATTTATAACATTTATTGCTAGTGTTCAGTTACTTTTCAGTCGTGTCCATCTTACTTTGCACCATATGGGATTTTCTTGGTGGAGATACTAGAATAATTTTCCATTTCCTTCTCAAGCTCATTTTATAGATGAAGAAACTGAGGCAAACAGACTTAAATGACTTACCCAGGGTCACACAAGTAGTGTCTGAAGCCAGATTTGAACACATGAAAATGAATCTTCTTGACTGTAGACCCAGTTTTCTTATCTGCTGTACCAGCTAGCTGCCCTTTGTGTGTATATAGGTATAATTTATGTGTAGATATGGATAATTTATGTTATATGATATATCCATATGTATTCCTATGTATAAACATATACACACATAATATGTATTATACATGGACAACATTTTAATATCTGTGAAACATGTATATATTTACATATATGTATATACTTAGAAATAGGTATATTTGCATGTATATGTCTATGTCTGTTTATTTATATACATATGTACATATATATTTACATATATAAATTTATTTCAACAGTGGAAGCTCTGTGTCATAGCAGTTAGCATTAAAAGAGTCTGGAGTCAGTATGTCTTGGGTTTCACTTGCTGAGTCTGACATTTTATAAGTTGTATGACCAGGGAAAGTCACCTAATTGCTCTGTGTCTCAGGCGACTTCATCTTCATTCCTTTCTGGACTCTGTTTCTCATTCTCCAAACATTGTTCCTCATGCCACAGCATGAGGAAGTCACCCTAGAAATTCATTCTGCCTTTCTGGACCCTTCTTCAAATTGACTGATTCCTCCTATACCCTCCATTTTCAGGAAAGTGTCCAGGTCCGCCATATTCTTCTCTAGGTTCTCCTCCTGACTGAACTTTCTTAATCATTCTTCACATTTTACCAGCCCACTTCTTCCTTTTCAGTTTCTGTTTATTTGCTGTTTTTCCCCATTGGAAGTATTTGAGCTAGTTGAGGGGAGAGACTGTCTTTATTTTTTGGTTCATATTTGTAGTCCCAAAACTTAGTCAAGTGTCCAACACATAGTGAGCGCTTTAGTGATGGAATGAGTAATTGGATTATTTATTGATTTATTTATTGCTATAAGTCACAGACCCATTGGGGATCTTCACTGATGGACTAAATACACCCCTCCCTTCCAGTACCCCTAAAGAAATCATATCATCTCTGCTGGTTTCTTCCATGTTCTTCTGTCATTCCTATCATCTAATGTTGCCCACCATCACTCCTCACCTAAATGATTGTCTTCTCTCTGCTGCCTTCAGAAACTTCTTACAGTAAAGCCTGTTCTATCTGTTTCCTTCCCTAGTATTCCCCAGGCCATATCTGTCACTAAGGGAGCCCTGAATGCAAAGGATAACCTCTTTCTTTTTGTTACCTCAAAAGGAATCCTTTTCCTTCCTTTAAATCACTGCATAGAGCTCATTTTCCCCAGAAAGCACTCCCTGATCTGTTCTACCCATGCTCCACCCCATCCGTCAACTCTATCACTGACCCTTGATCCTTTTCTTCAACACAGCTCTTTTAAGTGTTGCATATTTATGTTGGCCTTGCACTTTTCCGTCTTAACTCCTTTATGAGAGCTTATGTCTCTTAAGAGCAGAGACCATATCTACTATTAGGCAGGAGCCTTTTCCCTCCTTGCCTACAAAACATTTAGGGCAGGGGTATGAGCCCAGTGGGTTCTCAATTCAATTCAACAAGTATTTATTATTCATTGAGCCCTGTACTAAGCACTGCAGGGTAGTATTTGACATAGTCCGACCTTAAAGGGACTTATAATAGTTTGGGGAAGGCAAGACTTAGATGCATGAAATAATCAGAGAATATGAGTATAAAAGGAAGCATTCTGCTGTACGAGAGCGAGTGCCATTTTATTTGATTTTGACCATTGACTTCAAGGGTAATCAAGAGAAATAAGTAATGGCTGGGGTCATTGGGGCTGGTTCTCAAGAGGCAGCATGTTATAGCAGAAAGAGAATTGGATTGAGTCAGAGGACCTGGATCTGATCCCCAAATATATCCCTTACTATATGTGTTGTTGAGTTGTTTTTCAGTTATAACCAGCTTTCTATGAGGCCATTTGAGATTTTCTTGGCAGATATACTGGCATCGTGTGCCATTTTCCTTTTCCAGGTCTTTTGCCAGATGAAGAAACTGAGGCAAGCAGGATTAAGTGACTTGTCAGCATCATATGACTACTATCTTAGGCAAGATATGAACTCATAAAGATGAGTCTCCCTGACTCCAGGTCATCCCCTCAATTCATTGTCTCTACTATAATTGTGACATTATTTAACTCCCAGGGTCTCAGTTTCCTTGTTTATAAAATGAGGGGTTAAGGATAGATGACAAGGATTGTAAGAACTAAAATGAAAATAGCACTTTAAGGTTTGCAAAACTCACTGAATATACAGAGTATCCCCAATCTCCCCAAAGTCTTAGTGTAGGGTTAAGGTTTAATAGCTTAAGGGCCTTGTCCAGGTTCACACAGCCTGTATTAATAGCTAATAGTTCACATTGATTTAGTGCTTTAAGTTGTACAAAGCACATTACACACATTATTTTATTTTGATCCTTATAAATCTGAGGTAGGAGTAATTATTATACCCACATTACAGATAAGACCTAAAGTTATGCAACTTGCCCAAATTTTGCAGCTATTAAATCTCTTGAGAAAAAATTAGAACTCATGTCTTCTGGGCTCCAAGTCAATCGCTCTGTCCTCTATGTCACCTCTGAGATCTCTTCTAAAATCTAAATCTTAGATTTTAGTTCTAAATCGAATACAAATTTAGATTTTAGTTCAAGATCTAATGTAAATTTAGATCCTAAATATGGCCCAATCATCCCAAGAAATATTTGTGGCAGAAATGATAAAAGGTAGTCTACAGATTTCTGTCACTACATTAGGTATTGGTGCTTGTAGAGCAGAAGACCGTACTTCAAATGATTCGTGTGGCTTTTGATTGAGGAAAGTAAAAAGAGGAAGCAGGAAGATGGAGATGAAAGTGGACAAAATGGAAAAGGATAGGACCTATAGAGATTTCAGGGCAGCAATGGGTAAATGAGTATCTGCATGGGGAGAAAAAGAGATCCTAATTTCATATATCCATACAAATATTTACATACATACCCTGTTCATTGCTAAAAATGCATATATGTGTACTTGTAGGTAGAGGAGAGATCCTGATTCATACACAAACACACAGATATACACACATACCCTTGCTCATAACTAAAATAATGACTTTCATGTGTACAGAAACATATGAGTACATGTATATGCAGACAGATAGAAAGGAATAGATGCATGGATGGATGGAAGGCTAGAGAAATATAGATGGATGGATGGATGGATGGATGGAAATGAATGCATGGAGCTGGACAGACAGATGATCTATAGACAAGACATGTAGACAGAGAGGTAGATAAAGAGACAGAGGAATAGATAAGTTTGAGGGTAGAATGCTGGTTTCATCTATGTAGAAAGCTAACTCAGCAAACTTGTAATTTACTCAGGAAACTACAGCCTTAGGGAGCTACCGGAACACCTAAGAGATTAAATGCCTTGTCCGGGATCCCATATCCAGTATGTCGGAGACAGGACTTGAACCCAAGTTTCCCATCAAAATTTTGTTCTTGATTCCATGGGGGGATTTAAAATAGGTTCCAGCCTCCTGCTAGGTCCACAATATTTTTATTTTCTATGTTCCAGCACAGGAGTAATTGCAGGGAAGAAATCACAGGGAATATTAATTTGGATCCAGCAGTAAGCTTTTGGAAGACCTACTCTGAGTATTTAAGTTGAGGATTGTTTCCCCTGAAGTTTCCCTCATTCTTGAATTAAGTTTTTGCTTTTCACACGCATTTACACCTCTACAACCCCTCTCCAGCTTCTTGCTGGATTTCTATCTAGGCTCTTCTTAATTTTTAATGACTCCCATTTGTGCCAGTTGCCCATCTTCTAACCCCAACTGTGTTAATTCTTTCCTTCTGAACTATAGAGCTTATCTTTTTTTGTGGTGAAGAAGGGCTCTAAAATGGGACTTTGGGGGAGGTAAAGGAATGATATTTCATGACAAATTCATGGAATTTCAGAAAGCACACAGTCTACAACTTTCAGGTCTATAAAGTTTTCCTTCTCTGTCTCTCTCTGTCTCTCTCCGTCTCTCTCTCTTACTCTCCTGGAGAAAACTTATGAATATAGATTTTAGGCTATGGGTCCTTAACCTTTTTTTTTTAAATAATTGATCCCTTTGGCTGCCTGGAAACATCTAAGGAACGCTTGTCAGAAAAGGGTTTTCAAGTTACAAAATGAAATAAAAGAAACACAAAGAAATTAATTATATTGAAACATAGTTTTAAAAAATACTAAAATAAACAAAAAGTACCTGGATTCCACAATAAGGACCCCTGTTTGTGATTATCCTTTCTGACCTAGGAAAACCCACCCCAATGTAAATAGAGATAGTTTCTATATGAACACATGAGCACATACTCAAATCTCATCTAAGATGGAGGTACCCAAATGAGAGATGGTGGGGTTTTGGAGAAGACATTTAGTGGTTCTCTTCTACAATGATAAGAACATTTTCTTTTATTAGCTGTATGGTTTGAACAAGCTTTAAAACTGCAAGGCTGGGCATCAGAATCCAAAGGTAAAGGTCCCATTCATCTGAACCTTAGGAACCATGCAGTGAGCTCAGTATAGGGGAAGGGTTCCTTCCTTTCCTATCCTTTTTAAGCCCTGTGATATCTAGAATCAAATTTGGCGTTGTGGTCTGTTTCATTTGTCCTTTTCAATTGCAGGTACAGGCTGTGGATACTGTGGATCTGGGAATGCCAGCCATAGGAAATTTGGAATCAAGACTCCAGGAAGGATGTTTCTATCTATCAGTCCAGAAAAAAAGTTAGGTTACAGAGATTTGGCTCTTGATGGTTCTAAAAATATAGAAACTAAGTTAACTTGTAAACCTCATCCCTTTTCCCTTTATTGAAACTCAGATAGTATGAGGAAGGAATTATTCTTCCCAGGCATTGAAGGGTATATTAGGGGAAGAGAATGTTTGTTCTTCCTAAGACTTTTAAGTAAATATCCCTTTATAAAAGGTGTTCTGTTAAGTATTTAAATAAAACTGAGGTAAAGAGGATTGACCCTTCAAATCTGGAGAACACAATCAGTGGAGTCTGAGCCAATGACAAAGAGAGACATGATACTCCAGATTCAGAGCAATCCTAGCAGAGTATCAGAGGACCTTAGAAGAGAGGTTAAATGTTAAATACCTGGCATTCAGGTAGTAGAGGCCTGGGTGATCACTGTTATTCATAAATTAGATTGAATATATTATATGTAAAATTATATGTGTAAATATTCATATATGTATGTATGCATATGAACACATATAGTATATTATTATATTATATATTATATATGTGTGTATGTATATATAGGCATAGATTTGCATTTCTCAGCCTTTGTCTCTAATTTTGAAAGGCAAGAGGAACATCTTTGCTAGACCTGCAGTCAGTTTGCTGGCTTTTCCTTCCTCTCTTCCCATTGACCCTAATTAACATCTTTATTTTATTTTAATTATTTACTTTTTAATATATTTCCCACAATTACATGTAGATACAATTTTAAAAAATCATTTTCTTACATTTTTAAAGACTGTATCTACATTCCCTGAGACAGCAGGTAAAATGATATAGTTTATACATATGTTATTATGCAATACATATTGCCATATCCATCACGTTGTGAAAGAAGACACATATTGTTCATACAAGAATAAAAATTATGAAGGAAATTAAGTGAAAAATTGTATGCTTCAATTTGCCTTCAGACTCCATTAGTTCTTTCTATGACAGTGGGTAGCCTTCTTTATTATGAGTCTCTTGGAATTGTCTTGGATCCTTGCACTGCTGATAAAAGTTGTCATTCATAGTTGATCGTTGAACATTATTGTTGTTACTATGTACAATGTTCTTCTAGATCTGCTTACTTCATTTTGCATCATTTCATGTGTCTTTCCAGATTTTTTGTGGTCATCCTGTTTATTCCTGAAAGAGATCATCTCTAATGAGTCCCTGCCAGCCCTCTTCTTCTGCAACAGTCAATTCATGAATGCACTTCTGCAATTGCTGTGATCTCTTGTCATTCCCAGACTGAATTTCTTTCTGAAGCCTTCAATTAAGCCTTTTCCATTTTTGCAACTGATTTCTCAGTGGGTTTTCATTGATGGGGAAACATCCTTTTCTTTTTTTTTCCTTTCTCCCCAACCATTGACCTTTCTATTTTATCTCACAGTCAAATGTTTTCTGTAACCTAGACCAAATTTATTTCAGCTTCCTTTCTCTTCTGAATGGCCTTCTCCCCTAGTAAGGGGTTTCAGAATCATTGGAATAAGGAGAATATAAGGTGGTATAAGTATGTGTACTATTGAGGAATGAGTTCAAGTGATGTATCAATGATTTCAGAGAGGTTCCTCAACTGTAAAATGAGGATGATAATAGTCTAAGTATCAAATATGATAATATTTGTAAAGTGCTGAACACATAGTAGATATCTAATAAAGGCTTGTTTTCTTCCTTCCTTTAAGGTTCATATTATCTTTATTTTCCATCTAATTTATATCCTACTGACCGTGTCTTTACCTTATAGTACAGTCTCCTTTCTCCCTCAAGAAAATAAATGACTCATAGTCCTTTCCTCCATCACAACTCTACTTATATTAGGGGGCTTCAACATATAAATATCGTAGGTCTCTCAAAGACCCCATGTCCCTGTTGTTCAATCAACTCAATTCAAATGACCTGATCAACTAAATATCATGCACCTGAAATGTAATGGAGGCATAAGTCTAGAGATTTTGTAATTACTCACAAATGTCCTACCTAAATGGTTACAAACTCCAAGATGCTTTTAGCTTCTCCTTTCCAACACCAACCTCACTACATGAATTCTCACTCTACTCAGCCACTCTAGTCTTCCAGCAGATTTCTTCCATCATCCCTACTCTCTCCCTTACCTTATTGGCTGCTTATTTGCTATCTAAAAGCATGGCGATATATGCCCTATCCTTAAAATAAGCCCTCTCATTTGATCTTACCATCCGCAGTAGCCATCATCCTATCTAGAGCCTCCTCTTATTGCCTCAATTCCTTGAGGAAGCTCCCTATATTTGATGCTTCATGTCTTTTCCTCCTACTTTCTTCTAAACACTCCTCATAATTTGAATGGAACTACTCTCTACTAAATTAAACGTGATCTCTTAATCTCAAATCTAATGTACTTTTCTTTTTTTCATCTTTCTTCACCCTTCTTTAGGGCATTTGACACTGCTGAGACCTCTTTCCTCCAGGATGCTGTCTCCTCTCTTTAGGTCATTGTCATCCTTGTGCTCCTTCAACTCTAACTACATCTCAGGGTCTTAGCTGATTCTTCATTGATATAATATCTACTCAGGTGAGTATCCCCTCCAGGACTTTGTCTTGGACCTTCTTCTAATTATATTCCATCTCTCTTGATGATCTTATCCCTTCCAATGGGTTCAATTATCATTTCTGTGCAGATGATTCCCAGTTCTACATTTACTGACTAGATCTCTTTCCTTAGCTTCAGTCCTACATCAACTGCCTGTTGAAGATTTTAAATTGGATATTTCATAACCATCTCAAACCCAGCATATCACCTATAGAACTTATTATATTTTTGCCAAAACCTCTCTCTTTCCATCAACCTTCTAATCATACAGGCTTACAACTTTAATTTCATCCTTGATTCATTATTTTCACTCTTCCTGTGTTTTAAATCTGTTGGCAAATGTTGTTGTTCCTTCTTTTACAATATCCTTTGTCTAGTTCCACCTTAAAAAAACAACACCACTTGTTTTCTGTCTTAGAATCAATACTGAGTATCAGTTCAAAGGCAGAAGTGTTAAGAGTTAGCCAGTGGGGTTAAGTGACTTGTCCAGAGTCACACAGCTAGAAAGTATTCACCTAAATGCTCCTATATTTCTGTCTTTGACCACTCTAACAACCACCATTCTATTCAATTACCCCATCCTTTGCCTGGACTACTACAATAGCCTTCCAATAGGTTGTCCTGACTCATGGATCTCCACTCTAATTTAGTGGATTTTGTGAGTTTCTCAAGGAAAAGAAATGCCTTTTCTCTTTCTTTGTCCCTAAAATCCTTATTAGCACAGAGTCTGGCACATGTTTGATATTGTGCAGTTATTTCAGGTCTGTCATACTCTTGGGGACCCATTTAGTATTTTCTTGGCAAAGATATTACAGTAGTTTGTTATTTCCTTTTCCAACTCATTTGACAGGTGGGAAAACTAAGGCAAACGGGTTAAGTGACTTGCTTAAGGTCACACAGATATATCTAAGGCCAAAATTGAACTCAGAAAGTGGAGTCCTTTTGGCTCCAGGCCTGGCACTCAATCCACTTTACCACCTACCTAACTGCCTGCATAGAGTAGGTACTTAATAAATGTTTATTGACTGACTGATTATTGATTGGTTCCATTCAACTCCCAAGTTAGAATATCTAAAACATTGGTTTTACCATACTGTTCTTGACTCAACAAACTAGTACATTCCTTTTATGAACAGAATCAAATACAAAATCCTTTGTTTTACATTTAAAATCACTTTATAATCAGTTAGTCACCTTCCTGCCTTTCAGGCTTCTTATATTTTCCCCTCCTCTGTGCAATATACACCGCCTGGCTACACAGCCTATTTTCTAATCCTCACAGTAGTTTTGTCCCTGTCCTTTTCAATGGCTGTTCCCAATTCCTAGAGTGCTCTCCCTTCTCATCTCAGCCTCTTAATTATCTGAGCATCATGATTCAGTTCAAGTCCTACCTTCTTCATTGGGTCTTTCCTAGTCCTTCCAGTTACTAATTCTTGGCCCTCTCATATTCCCTTCCAACAGCTTCATATATATTTTATATACCTGGTTATTTCCATGTCATCTCCCCATTAGAGAGATAGGTAGATAACATATTTAATAAGTGTTTACCATGTTCCTGGCACTGTACAAATACAAGCAAGCTAGTCCGTCTCTTGAGAAGCATTCTAATGAGGTAAGACAAAACCTGAAGGGGTGTCAGAAAGCAGGGAGATCTGCCTTTTAACATGGTTTGGAGAGGTCCAGGGAGCAAAAGGAAGGACCAGATTCAGGCCAAATAAAGTAAAAGCCCTCTTAGGAGGGCTCATATTAGATCCTCGAAGGCAAGGACTCTTTCTGCCTTTTTTTGTATCCCCAAATACTGGAACATTGTAAGTTCTTAATAAGTTCTTGCTGACTTGACCTGACTTGACTCTCTGTTATCTCTTATCTTTAGAGAAGCTGTTGCCTCTTGTAGGGACCTCTAGAGTCAATGGTACTTCACTGCTCCTTGCTTTTCATACTCCCTCAGGCTCTCATCCATTTGCTTTCCCTTCTACTTCCTCCCTCCCAAGGACTGCTGGGCCCCAGCTATTATTCCTGGCTCAGATCCAGGTCCTTATTTGCAATCAGTCACAGCACCCCAGGTTCTCTCATTGACTGCACACAGAGCCTGCAACCTCAACCTGTTTTACATTTCACTAACCTACTCTTAAAATGCTCAAACTAGCCAAATGTTTCCCTTTGCATTTTTAGAATTCATAGTGGCCCTTCCCAGCAATAACTTGGATTGGAAATATTGTAAAATTTGAAAGAACTTCTATGGTCCAAATTAACATAAAAAAAAGAATTCAGTCTATAGGATACCTGACAAATGGCCATCTCCTATTTGCTTAAAGGCAAAAGCAGCTAGGCAGGAAGGTGGATGGAGTGTTAAATCTGGTGGAAGGAAGATGTGACTTGAAATCCAGCCTTAGACACTTACTACCCCTTTGGTCCTGGGCAAGTCACTTAACCTTTTCTGACCTCAGTGTTGACATATATAAAACGGTACCTAATAGTACCTAAGTCCCATAGTTGTGAGAATAACCCAAGTTAATATATGAAAAGTCCTATATAAATTCAAGGTATTAGTCAAAACATCCAGTGAAGCAATCCAAATGACTTATGAACACTTCTAATTGGCAGGAAGTTTCTTCTTACCTGAGTCCCAAATTTGTCTTTTTGCAGCTTCTATCTTTTATTCCTTGTTCTTCTATCTGGCTCCAGATAGAGCAAATCCAGTCTCTCCTTCATTTGATGTCTTTCCATCTCCAGTTTTTTTAACGTATCTTCACATGGCATATTCACAAAGACCATCACTCTCTTGGTTGTTCCTTTTTGTCAAACCTCCAGCTTTTCAGTGTCCTTAAGCTGTGGTATCTAGAACTAATCACAATATTCAGATGTTTCCAGACCAGGTCAGGGTACAGAAGGTATATCATCTTTCATTCCTCAATGCTCTGTCTCTCTTTTTCTTCGTTACCAGGTCATATATTAAACTGGTAGTTCTAAAATATCCAAGAGCCTTCAGAGGCAGAGTGTTCTCCAACCACTTCTCTCCTATCTCATCCTTGCAAAGACAGCAAGAAAACTGTCCCCTTTACAGACTTTCCTGTTGGCAACCTGGAAGTCAAATCTGCTAATTGGATACTCTCCAATTCCTATCGCTCCTCATCACACTCACCTGTGTCTACTCAAGGCCTGAGCCACTCCTTTGGAGGCTGTTTCCCTTCATTCTTTTTTTTTTTGTAATCCCTTACCTTCTGTCTTATAGTCAATACTGTGTATTGGCTCCAAGGCAGAAGAGTGGTAAGGGCTAGGCAATGGGGGTCAAGTAACTTGCCCAGAGTCACACAGCTGGGAAGTGTCTGAGGTCAGATTTGAACCTAGGACCTCCCATCTCTAGGCTTGACTCTCAATCCACTGAGCTACCCAGCTGCCCCCTTCCCTTCATTCTTTAAGGCCTGAAGTGCACATTCTTAATGGGCTGAAATGCCTTTCAGTTTTTATTTCAAATGGGAACTCATATCTCTCCACTTATATGGTAGAACATAAAGTTGTTGACTGACAGTTCCAAAGATGGAGGACTTTCTTGAGAGTAAACAAAGGAGACCTATGACCCAAGAATGTCACCTCATGAGTCTTGACTAGCCTGGGGGGAATTTAGCCTTCTTCCAGAGCTATCTGGAGGCAAAGGATCACTGACCTGATCAGACTTATGGAAAAGCAACAAATTCACCAAATTCATTTAGAAGAAGCCATACTAATTTTAAGTACATAACACTGAATTAATCATTGTATTCAAAGTGCAGAACTGGCCATATACTGAAAAATAGTCACTAAATAATAGCACATTTCTGTTACTTTTCTCTTTGCTAGAGAGCTGGAATTAAAATCTGTAGTTGATTTCAACCTTTTTTAGAGTTCTGTAATATCAAGTCTTTAGGTATAGTATTAAATTCACATATCAGAGAGGCAATATGATGTAATGGATTGAAATGATATATTAAATAAAGAAGACCTAAGTTCAAGTCCTGCCTGATACTTATTTGCTATGCATTATATGCACATCACTTCATAAAATCATAAAATTTGAGAGCTGGAAGGGACCCCCACAACCATCTAGTTGGACCAATCCCTGAACAGCAATCCCCAGTATAAATTTAACAAAAGACCATTCAACCTCTGCTACAAAGAGTGTAACCCACTCTCTCTTGAGGCATCCCGTTTTCTGTTTTAAGATAGTCAGAATGTCACTGTCTATCTGTATAATTTTATCATCTTGCAACTTTCCAAAGCTATTAAAATATTCTTAATCAAGAATAATTTTTTCTACTTGCTTCAAAGGATCCTATGTTAAGCTATATAGTGCCACAAATTATAGATCAACCACCTTGGATGACCACCTTTCTCCAAAGATGGTACTGCTATCAAGGAGAAGAATTTGGCCAGGGTGAACTGTGCTAATCAGGTTGCTGTGTTTTTCTAAATATTATGCTATAGTAGAGTGCATGCCACTAGATAGCATATCAGTATGAGATAAACATAATATAATAATGTGGTGGGAAGAATATTTTATTTGGATTCAGAAACCCAGGCCAAAATTCTCACTGTTACTTCCTGGCTAAGTGTATCCACTTTGTATGTATCCATTACATTTATAAAATGTATTTGTAAAATACTTCTTATATTTTTGGTAATACATTGTATTTGTAAAATCTAGTAAGCTCTCTGAGACTCAGTTCCCTTGTCATAGGATATCAATGGTAGTAGTGGGAGAGAGACAGAGGTGATGAACCTGATAAAATTCAGATTAAAGGTATCACTAATACCTTTTCTGTTTCCTCCTCCTATCCAAGGTTGCTTTGTATCTGTTCTTAAGTCTTCTGTATTCAAAATTCTTCATTTGCTGTAACTGATAGTTCCACATCTGGATGATGTAGTGCCGGCTGGTGGTGAATCTTTGTTTTTTTGGTGTTAAAATGTCAGTCACATTAGCACAGATGGTTTATCCATACTCTATTACATTTCAGTCTCAGAGGCTGCAGCAAATAGAAAATCATGCACCAACTCTCCTTCTACTTTAGTCTTGGCTTGTAGCCTTTTCAAATTAAATAATTTACCATCAGTGCCATAGCTGACCTTGATGCCCTGAAACCATCATACTTAAGCATGGGAGCAGGCACATAGTCCTGCTTCATTCCATTGTTAATTGGGAAAGTCCAAGTGCATCATCCATTTTCTAGAACCTATGAAAACATTCCATTATGAAGCTGACATACAACACTGATGAATTTTTCCAGGCAACCAAATTTTGCCACAAGCTTAATTTTTTCTCCAAGCCCTCATGACTGAGAATATTAATATCCTTGGTCAGATTGACAAATGTGTACAGACCTCTGATCTGCTTCTGGTATTTCTTCTGGACTTGTTGGGCCCAAGAGACTATGCCTACCATTCCCCCAGCCTTTCTGAAGCCTCATTGTCTCTTAGATAGATGACCATTTCTCCCAGGTGAAGAATCAACTTATTAAAGAGACCTCTGGAAAAAAATATGCTTATGAAGGAGGAGATCACTGACTTTTAGTTTAATTATTACAGCTTACTTGATGTAAATTATAAGATGCCACACCTCCGTGCCTTATTTTATCAGATGAGAATATTTCTTTATTAATCAATGACAGAACTAATTGAGAAAAGTCCTTATAAGACATCAAATGAATTGGAGTGGCATTAATGGGTTCTGTTTGGTCCAGGGATTTTATAATGCCTGGGGGGAAAAAGAAAGTTATTTAAAAACAGGAGCTATTTTAAAAAGATTTGTATTAAGAAGTAAACCAGGCATGAACATACCAGCCAAATGCCTGAGAAAGAATGGATGGAGAAAAGTAGAACTAGACCACCATCTATCCACCTCTTACTTCTTGATTGGATTCTATAGTGGGATCCTTAACCAACCCCAAGACTACATGAGATTGCTTAAGAAGCCCAGAAGGAAAGAACATCTAAAAGATTTTGCATTACCATTTGTCACATGTAGCGTTCAAGCCTGATTTGGCTTTTTCCTAGATTGTGGATGTACAGGTGGGTGAATGTGTAACAAAGTTTTTAGGAGGATGGATGTTTTATATCAACTCTACCACTGTAGTTAATAATAATTTCTGAAAATAGCTAGATTATCAACTGGTAATCATGGGATAAAGTATGATGGTGGGGACTCATCATCTAAAGAATTAGAAAAAACAGTCTTCAAATGAATGTTGTTTTTTTTTTTTTGCTTTGATGAGAAAATAATTTTCTAAGAATAAATATACATTAAGTGGATATATTTTATAATTTACAAAAAATTAGAACAGACAAGTATATGGTACTTCATCATTTCATAGGGAATGGAACTTTAGAGCATTTATACTCATAGTCTAGTTATTTTCAATTTTGGGGTATATATCCATATCTATACCTATATCTATATATGTAAATATCTTGGGCTCTCTCTGTCTGTCTGTCTCTGCCTCACTGTCTGTATGTCTTTCTGTCCACACACACACACACACACACACACACACAATTTTCATCTGGATCGGATCTTAGCTGTTTGGAATATCAGTGAGTTACTTCAATACCCCCAGGAGAGCTTTGTCAATTACAGTCAGGAGCCAAGGAGAACAATTTAGAACATAAGGGCATCTATTCCTTGACATGATCTATTCCCCACAGCCAATGACTATATCACAATCTACTCATTTCCTATTCTCAAGACACATTTTTAGACCATGGAACGCCCTAACGCTATTATTAAGTTTCTTTTCTAGGCCATTGTCTAAAAGGTGATTATTTCTACATACTCTCATCATGCGTGTCCAAGGTCACATAAGAAGCAAAATACATAGGATTTGAACCCACATCATGTGAATGTAAACCCACTACTGTGTCCACTCTGCCATATGTCTTTTATGTTTTAATCTGACTTGAATGAAGTCATTGATAGAAGATCTACTTGCCAAATTTTTAGATATCAAGAAATTGGGAAAGAAAACTAAAATGCTGGAGGATGTAATCAGGATCCCAAAGAGGGGTTAAATGTAATGTAATGATATTTACAGAGGGTCAATGTGAATCCTGTGTTCGTATTTAAAAAAATAATAACTGTCACGAATGAAATGAGGAAGGCGTAGCTAGAACTATCTTAGGTGAAAACAACCTGAAGGTTTCAGTGGACTATAACCTTCAGATGATTGTGATGTGGCAATCTCAGGCAGTATTAATAGCAGCATCATGTCTAGGGCAAGGGAGGCAATTATCCTGCTGTGCTCTGACCTGGTCAGACCACAGCTGGAGGAGCGTGCTTAGTTCAGGGCAGGCACCACCTCTGATTCAGGACATTGACAAGCTGGAGCTCATCCAAAGGAATTCTCCTAAGATGTTGAGAAGATACAAAACAATTCTGTAAGTGGATCTTCAGGAGGAATTGGGAATGTTTATCCTGGACTAGTGGTCTATGATATCTGTCTTCAGGTATTTGTAAGACTGTAATATGGAAGAAGAATTAAACTAATTTTCCTTGAATTTAAAGGATTGAACCAGGAACAAAGAGGCAGCTAGATGCTGCAGTGGCTAAAATGGGAGAAAAACTTTTAATACTTTAATATTTTTTTAAAGTTTTTTAACACTGAATTAATTTAATTTTTCTTTCACTGCTAATGGCTTGCCATTGAAGAACCACATTCAAGAAGCAAGATGGCACAGAGGAGTCAAGAAGAAATGAGTTTAGGGGGCAGCTGGGTAGCTTAGTGGATTGAGAGCCAGGCCTAGAGATGGGAGGTCCTAGGTTCAAATCTGGCTTCAGACACTTCCCAGTTGTGTGACCGTGGGCAAGTTGCTTGATCCCCATTGCCTAGCCCTTACCACTCTTCTGCCTTGGAGCCAATACAAGATGGAAGGTAAGGGTTTAAAAAAAAGAAGAAGAAATGAGTTCAAATCTTGCCAAAGATGCTTACTAGCTTTGTCATGTTAGGTAAGTCACTCAACCTCTTTCAGCCCCAGTTTCTTTATATGCAAAATGAGGATAATAATAGCATCCATCTTACAAGGTTGTTATGAAGGCCACAAGAAATAGCATATATGTGGGACATTTGTAAACCTAAATTTCTATATAAATGCTAGTTGTTATTATTATTAATGAATAATTTCAAAGAAATAGATTCAACTACATACAAAGAAGAATTTTGGACTTGAAGTCATTAAATAAGAATTGAGATGCTTTTGTTTGACTAAAATTGATGGTTTTCAAACAGGGGATATATTATAGAGGGGGGTTACCAGTTACAAGTGGCTGGAACTAGATGATCACTAAGAACCATCCAATCTCCCAGATTCTTTGGTGCTATGATTTTGTACCTCCTATGTGCAAGAGACTGTACTAAGTGATGGATTTCCTCATTTATTGGTATTGTTCCACCCTTGATGAAAGCTAATAATACACACGATCTTTATAGATTATTTTAAATCATAATTTAAGAATGGTAAGTGCAGAGTGATATATTATTATTATTGTAATTATTGTTATTGCTGCATTTGTTCTTTCTCCAAGTGGATTTTACTACCATATGAAACACTAATTGAAAATTCAGACAAAGTCAAAAAGTAGCAATTCGCTTCCCTGAGCCAAAGAGCAGAAAAAAAATTTTCCCCAAAACAAACAATTCAAGGAATAAGAAACTATCTTCAAATCAAGATTTCATTAATCCATGGAGACCTCAAGGAGGATAAAGGGAGAGAAAATAAGGCAAAGCCAACTTTGAACAAAGGTCATTTGGGATATGACCACCAATGGAAAGAGGTCTATAGTCTGGTAGATTCTCATTTAAATGAATTATTCTTACTAACTAGATACTCAGCTGAAGGACCTAGTTGCCTGCTGAAGGAGTACAAATCATGTCACTATTCTCAAAATTTTATTACTCTGGGAGAAGGATCAAGTTGCCTTGTCCTCCACATGACTCTGTACTTCAGAAATTATCCATGTATGGAAATGAAAGAAATACCATTTCAGGATGATTTCCTATTTATAAAGAATCTATACCTGTTCTTTAAACCACTGGTATGCCTGGTAAGATAAATGAAAGGGGGAAGTGTAAGGAAGAATGGGCAAAGGAAAACAATAGCAATGTGTTATGATAAGATTAGTACTAGATTTGACGATAGAAGACATGGATTCAAATACTCATACTACAGGTTTAGCTATGTGACATGGGGTAAGTTAGATCTTTCCCATAGGTTTCAGTTCCTAAATCTATGAAATGAGAGTTAGAGACAAAAAAAAAAAGATTTTTAATTTAAGGACCCTTTCAGGCCTAAATCTAAGATCCTATGAGAATAGAAAAAAAAAAAGAAGTAAGAAGAAAAGGGATGATCTTGGAAGATTCTTGAGTTTGTGCTTTTATAATTAATTCCTAGAATTTAACTCCCAAATGTCTTACTCTCAGGAAAAAAAAAAAAACTTTACCAGATTTCCTTCTTGGAGGTCTGAGGTCTCATCCAAAAAAGGAAGTTGTATTCTCTTTGAGTGCCTTAAAGGAGAGCTCGATCTCAACCCTGACCCTCCTCTTTTTTTTTTAAAGTGTTCAATGTTGGCTCCAACGACATACCTCTGACAATCTGAGATGCCTTATGATCAATCTCTCTTTTCCTGAGTCCTTTCTGACACAGGCACACAGGCTCAAAAGAAGACTCAAAAACAATGTTCCCTCAGTTTCCTTTTCTTTAGAAAGAGTGACAACTGACAGTGTTGGCTGACATCCTACGAATGCAATAAAGACTATTTTGTCTTCGAAAGGTCTAAATGTATCAGTGCATTTGGTGTTTATAGCCCTGCAGATCGAGCCCTGCTAGTCCATTTCTGCTGATAGCCTGACAATCCAGGGCATGGATTTTGTGTGCAGCATTTGCTGTCTTTTTTATTTCTTAATCTAATATTTGGGACATTCAGTACAATGTTTTGTTTTTATGTATTATAAATTAAAAAAAAAAACCTCTACACCCTTCTTTAAAATGTCATCTTAACTCACCTTCCCATCCCAAGGTTTTATTTTGCTTTGTTTAATTTGTGAAATAAAACTTTCATACTACCATTGGTTTTCTTAGTCATTGGAAACCAGTGGAGTTACATAAGAATGAAGCATACAAATATACTGGCAGAAAAGTTTGAAAAGAATACTATTAAATTTTTTTCGAGAAAAAAAAAACATGCCATATGCAGAAAGTTTCCAATTAGGTTAATGTACCTTAAACCGTATTAGTAATTAAGTGCTTTGGGTATTAAAATACCTAATCTAGCTGCAGGCTGTTTTTTGATAAATCCTTTGACATTTTCCCAACTGAGGAGGGAGAGAGAATGAGAAGAGGAGGCCTTGTCTGGGACTATAGGTCCCAGGGCTGCTGTTCCCCAGTCTGTCACAGGCTCACAGCATGACCTTAGGGAAATGACTGAAACTCCCCAGTCCTTTAGTTTCCCAATCTGTAAAATGGCGATGAGGCTCACCCTTGTTAAAGTACTTCTTGGCAAAGGGCTCTGAGGTCACCATGGGAGTATTCTGTTATGTTTTTACCACTATAAAGAATTTAAGATTTGGAATTTTAAGATTGAAATCCTATTTATAGAAGACAGGAAAAAAAGAAATCAAGGGATGTGAGGAAAGAAAAAGGAAAGCCTAGGTTGTGATTATTTGGAGGGAAGGCTATTTTGTAGTAGATGACTCTCAGGAACTTCGGACAATTTCTTCAGATTCTCAAAATGTGTTAAAATTTGGTGTTTCCATTCTAAAGGGCAAGAAGAAAAGGTATGGAATATAACTTAGACAAAGAAGGCAATGCCTACCAGCATTAAACTGAGTGAAATATCCTATGAAGGGCATATTAACTGAACTTCAAGAAAGGAAGAAATATACTTTAAGATGAACAAATGCATAAATTTCTCTTTTCTAAGAAGTGGGAAGTGGGGAAAAGTGAGAAGATTCCAGGCTTAAGGAAAGTTCAAAAACAGAAGACAGAAAAATACTTAAAGAGAACAAAGAGAACTTCTGGATAAACATTGCTGCAGTTTAGACACAGAAATCTACCTCTCCTCAGCACCTACTGATATAGACTAACTCAAAAGAAAAAAAAAAGAATTCATATGAACCAAGGGACTCCACAGTAGGGCACAGCATTGAAGGTACATGGAATTTGGGCTTTTCCACACTATAAGGGGGAAAATAGCTTCCACCAAAATGTGAGCTGATCTACTATCTCCCACTCCACCTTATGGAGCCAGTGGCTAGACTCAGAGCTAGCACATGGTATAATCAGTGAGCAAGTGAGGGGCACCTCTAGGTCAATGGAAGCTGACTAAGACCACCACAGACTTACCCCTGAGAACAGTTAGACTTGAGACCCCAACAGGCAGAAAAGCACAGACCTTAGGAGAGGAGATAGCTCAGAAAATGGCTGCAAACAGTAGAAGCTCCAGAGACTTGAGAGATGGCCTCAGGTAAAAAACCACACTTCTTAGATCCATAGACAGAGCCTGCCCTCCTCCATCCTCACTCAGACTTCTGACTGGAAAGGGAAGGAAAAACCACCATAGTAATGGCAAAACAAAAACAAAAACAAAACAAGAAAAACAACTTCCCAACACTAAGAAAAACAAGAAGTCATTGACCCTGGATAATTTTTATGGAGGAAAAATCCAGACTACAGAGGAAATATCAGAAAAGGACATTCAAATAAATGCATCCAAACCTTCCAAAAACAATGGAAATTTGCCATAAGCTCATGAAGAATTTATATCAGAGCTTATGAAAAAGATGGAAGAATATTGGCAAGAAAAGTGGGAACTAGTTCAAAAAAGAAAGTAACACTTTAAAATACAGGAACTCCCAATAGGAGAAAGAAGCCCAGAAATCAAATGAAATGATAAATAAATTAGAGACCAAAATTAAATTGCTGGGAGCCATGAAAAGCAGGATAGGCCAAACTGAAAAGAAACATCACAAGATTATAGTGGAAAATCAAAAGATTATAGCAGAAAACCAGTCTTTAAAGACAAGAATTGGGCAATTAGAAGCCAATGATCTCACAAAACAGCAAGAATTAATAAAGCAAAATCAAAAGATTGACAAAATAGAAGGAAACATGAAATAACTCACTGAGAGGATGACTGACCTAGAAAACAGGTCTAAGAGAGACAATTTGAGAATCATTGGTCTACCTGAAAACCCAGAAATAAACGTAAACCTTGACATTATACTATAAGAAATTATCCTAGAAAACTGCCCTGATGTTCTTGAACAAGAGTGCAAAATAGACATTGAAAGAGTTCATAGAACACCCTCTACACTAAATTCCCAAAAGATAACCCTCAGGAATGTAATTGTCAAATTTAAGAGCTTCCATGCTAAGGAAAAAAATTTTACAAGAAGCCAAAAAGAGACATTTCAGATACTGTCTTGTTGAGGTCGCTTGCCCCCAGTCTATTCCACTGATCCTCCTTTCTGTCTCTTAGCCAGTACCAGATTGTTTTGGTGACTGCTGCTTTATAATATAGTCTGAGATCTGTGACTTCAAGGCCCCCTTCCTTTGTATTTTTTTTCATTATTTCCCTGGATATCCTTGATCTTTTGTTCTTCCGAATGAACTTTGTTATGGTTTTTTCTAAATCAGTAAAAAAATGTTTTGGAAGTTCCATGGGTATGGCACTAAATAGATAGAGGAGTTTGGGTAGGATGGTCATTTTTATTATATTGGCTCGTCCTACCCATGAGCAGTTAATGTTCTTCCAATTGTTCAAATCTAGTTTTAGTTATGTGGAAAGTGTTTTGTAGTTGTGTTCATATAGTTCCTGTGTTTGTCTCGGGAGATAGATTCCTAGGTATTTTATTTTGTCTAAGGTAATTTTGAATGGGATTTCTCTTTCTAGTTCTTGCTTCTGAGCTGTGTTGGAATTATGTGGAAATGCTGATGACTTATGTGGGTCTATTTTGTATCCTGCAACTTTGCTAAAGTTGTTGATTATTTCAATTAGCTTTTTGGTTGAATCTCTAGGATTCTTTAAGTAGACCATCATGTCATCTGCAAAGAGCTATAATTTGGTCTCCTCCTTGCCTATTTTAATGCCTTCAATTTCTTTTTCTTCTCTAATTGCTACTGCTAGTGTTTCTAGTACAATGTCAAATAATAGAGGTGATAATGGGCATCCTTGTTTCACTCCAGATCTTATTGGGAATGCATCTAGTTTATCCCCATTGCAGATGATATTAGTTGATGGTTTTAGATATATACTGTTTATTATTTTTAGGAACGACCCTTGTATTCCTATGCTTTCTAGTATTTTTAATAGGAATGGGTGTTGTATTTTATCAAAGGCTTTTTCTGCATCTATTGAGATAATCATGTGGTTCTTGTTGGTTTGCTTGTTGATGTGGACAATTATGTGGATAGTTTTCTCAATATTGAACCAACCCTGCATCCCTGGGATAAATCCTACTTGATCATGGTGGATGACCCTTCTGATCACTTGCTGGAGTCTTTTTTGCTAGTATTCTATTTAAGATTTTTGCATCTATATTCATTAGGGAGATTGGTCTATAATTTTCTTTCTCTGTTTTTGGCCTGCCTGGCTTTGGAATTAGTACCATGTTTGTGTCATAAAAGGAGTTTGGTAGAACTCCCTCTTTGCTTATTATATCAAATAGTTTGTATAGTATTGGAGTTAGCTGTTCTTTGAATGTTTGATAGAATTCACTGGTGAATCCATCAGGCCCTGGGGATTTTTTCTTAGGAAGTTCCTTTATGGCCTGTTGGATTTCTTTTTCTGATATGGGATTATTTAAGAAATCTATTTCTTCTTCTGTTAGTCTAGGCAATTTATATTTATGTAAATATTCATCCATATCACCTAGGTTGGTATATTTATTGCCATATAGTTGGGCAAAATAGTTTTTAATGATTGCCTTAATTTCCTCTTCATTGGAGGTGAGATCCCCCTTTTCATCCTTGATGCTGTTAATTTGCCTTTCTTCTTTCCTTTTTTTAATTAGATTGACCAATACTTTGTCTATTTTGTCTGTTTTTTCAAAGTACCAGCTTCTAGTCTTGTTTATTAGCTCAATAGTTCTGTCACTTTCGATTTTATTAATTTCTCCCTTAATTTTTAGGATCTCCAGTTTGGTTTTCTTCTGGGGTTTTTTAATTTGTTTGTTCTCAAGTTTTTTGATTTGCATTTCCAATTCCTTGATCTCTGTCCTCCCTAATTTGTTAATATATGCACTCAGAGATATGAATTTTCCTCTAAGTACTGCCTTGGCTACATCCCATAGGGTTTGAAAGGATGTTTCGCCGTTGTCATTTTCCTCAACAAAATTATTAATTGTTTCTATGATTTCTTTTCTAACTAACCGATTTTGGAATATCATATTATATAATTTCCAATTAATTTTTGATTTGGCTCTCCATGTACCTTTACCGATTAATATTTTTTTTTGCCTTGTGATCTGAAAAGGCTGCATTTATTATTTCTCCTTTTCTGCATTTGAGAGCCATGTTTCTGTGACCTAGTGTATGATCTATTTTTGTGAATGTGTCATGTGGTGCTGAAAAGAAGGTGTATTCTTTTTTGTCCCTATTTATTTTTCTCCATATGTCTATTAACTCTAATTTTTCTAAGATTTCATTCACCTCTTTTACCTCTTTCTTGTTTATTTTTTGGTTTTATTCATCTAAATTTGATAGTGGTTGGTTCAAGTCTCCCACTAATATGGTTTTACTGTCTATTTCCTCCTTCAATTCTCCTAGTTTCTCTATTAAAAATTTGGATGCTATTCCATTTGGTGCATACATGTTGATTAGTGATATTTCCTCATTGTCTATACTCCCTTTTAACAGAATATATTTACCTTCCCTATCCCTTTTGATCAGGTCTATTTTTGCTTTGGCTTTGTCAGATATCATGATTGCAACACCTTCCTTCTTTCTATCAGTTGAGGCCAAAAAGGTCTTACTCTAAACTTTAATTCTAACCTTGTGAGTGTCAACCCGTCTCATATGTGTTTCTTGAAGACAACAAATGGTAGGGTTTTGGGTTCTAATCCAATTTGCTATTTGTCTACATTTTATGGGTGAGTTCATCCCATTCACGTTCAAAATTATGATTGTCATTTGTGGATTTGCTGGCATTTTGATATCTTCCCCTAGTTCTAACCTTTCTTCTTTAGCTATCTCCTTTTGAATCAGTGATTTACTTTAGGTCAGTCCCACTAGTCCCCTCCCTTGAGATGCTTCCCTTTCTAGCCCCTCCCTTTTTATGCTCCCTTCCCCTCCCCCCTCTCCTTCCCTCCCTTTTTATACTCCCTCCTCCCTCCCCCTCCTTAATTTTCCTTTCTTTCTTGCCCTAATGGATAAGATAGAATTCAGAATCCCACTGGATCTAGATGCTCTTCCCTCTCAGATTTGCTTTCACTGAGAGTAAGGTTTAAGTAATTCCACTTCACGCTCTCTTCCTCTCCTTCTCATATGAGAGTTCTTCCCCTCCCCTTCCCATGTGTATCTTTATATGAGAAAGATTATTCTATTAAGTCCCCCCCTATTTCTTGAAGTAAATCTTAGTATTGTTGACACTTCCCCCCCTCCCTTTTCCTTTCTTTGCCCCCCTTTCACCAAATCTTCTTGATGCCCCAATCTTTCCCTATGCATGATTCTTCTAACTACTCTTATGATGCATACAATTTTTGAGAGTTACACAAAACATTTTCCGCACATATTAATATATATAATTTGATGTAAATGTAGTCCTTATAGAAGAGAATTTGACTTAAAGAAAAAGATAAGAATTATCTCCTTTTCCCTTTCTTTCATATTTACCTTTTCATGTTTTTCTTGCTTTCTGTGCTTGGATATCAAATTTTCCACTAAGTTCTGGTCTTTTCTTAGCAAATGCTTGGAAATTTTCTATTTTGTTGAATGCTCATACTTTCCCCTGGAAGTATATAGTCAGTTTTGCTGGGTAGTTGATTCTTGGTTGGAGACCCAGCTCTCTTGCCTTTCTAAATATCATGTTCCATGCTTTGCGGTCTCGTAGTGTGTTAGCCGCTAAGTCATGTGTGATCCTTATGGGAGCCCCCCTATATCTGAAGCTCCTCTTCTTGGCTTCTTGTAGGATTTTCTCCTTTTCTTGGGAGCTCTTGAATTTCACAATTACATTCCTGGGGGTTGTCTTTTGGGGATTTAGTATAGAGGGTGTTTTATGAACTCTTTCTATTTCTATTTTTCCCCCTTGCTCCAGAATGTGTGGGCAATTTTCTTCTATAATCTCCTGTAGAATAACATCGAGTTTATTGTTTATCTCTGGTTTTTCTGGGAGACCGATAATTTGGAGGTTGTCTCTTCTTCCTCTGTTTTCCAAGTCTGTGACCTTTTCAGTGAGATATTTTATGTTTTCTTCTAATTCATTAATTTTTTGGGTTTCCTTTATTGATTCTTGCTGTTTTATGATCTCACTTTCTTCGAGTTGCTTAATTCTGGTCCTTAGGAACTGGTTTTGCTTTTTAGCTTTGTCTGCCCTTCTATTGGATGCTTCGAGCTCTTTTTCCAATTGAGCAGTCTTATCTGTCAGACTGCTGATCTCTTTCTCCCATTTTTCTTTCCAGGTTTCCATCTTTTGGGTAAGCTCCAGTTTGAGATCTTCCAGAGCTTGTTGGTAGTTTCCATTTTGGGAGGCATGTTCTGATTTTTTTTGGATTTCATCCTCATTCTCCTCTTTTCCTTGGGTACTTCCACCATAAAAGTTATCAATAGTCACCTTTTCCCCTTTCTTCCTGGAGGCTTGATTTTGGGCCATGTGAGCCATCCCTTTGGTGGTTTTATTCCCCTTTCCTTTTTGGTCTGAGGTCTGGGTGATATGGGCAGGTTTTCTGTGAATTTAGGTTGCCTCAGACTAGTTCTTCCCAGCCTCCAAAGTTTCTTAGAGCGCTGGGGCCCTGATCACAGCCACACTGCCCAGGTGTTCAGCTCCGCCCAGATGTGCACCGAGTACAGCTCCCTGGACCCCCTTTGCTGGGCGCAGGATTGTCCCGTGTATTTTCCTGGCAGTCCCCAGATCCCAAGGACCCTGGAGTGCCCCCCCAGACAGAGATGTTCCCCACTTACTCGCTGTCCCAGTGAGTGCTCCGGTAGTTCACTCTGGTTTGGTGAGGGAGGTGGGGGGGAAGGGTGGCTCAGTTCACGTTTCTGTGCAAGCTTTTCCTCCTTCTTATAGTGTGGAAATGTTCAAACCCCACATACCTTCACCTCTGTGGGGTACTGGGGAGTACTGGGGATTCCTTCTATTCCTCCAAATGTGATTGTTATGCTCCTTTGATGTAGTCTATTTTGTTTGGTGCCAGGGAGAGGAAGCATGTGGCGTCTAGATTGCAGCCATGATTACCCGGAAGTCTCTGGTCATTTTTTAACAATGGTGGAGTGAAAATTTTACCTTAAAATATAAAATGAGTCATTATATTGCGTAGATATATAGACAGATAAATAGATGTTGTCATTGAATTGTTTCAGCCATGTCCAATCTTTAATGAACATATTTTAAGTTTTCTTGATAAAGATAGCAGAGTGGTTTGCCATTTTCTTCTCCTGTACATTTTACAGATGAAGAAACTGAGGCAAGAAAGGTTAAGTGACTTGCCCAAAATCCCACAGCTAGTGTCTGAGGCCAGATTTGAACTAACAAAGATGAATCTTCCTGACTTCAGGCCTGGCCTTCTATCCACAGTGCCACATAGATAGATACATAGATAGATAGATAGATACATAGATAGATAGATAGATAGATAGATAGATAGATAGATAGATAGAAAGATATATACATACATATATACATACATATATACATACATAGATTATTATTATTATTATTTTCCCCATTTTACAGATGAGGAAACTGAAGCAAACAAATTAAGTTAGTTGCTCAGTATTACACAACTATCTGTTTGTCTGAGTTTGTATTTGAACTTAGATGTTAAGGATCATACATCCTAGTTTTCTATGGGATCATAGAATAATAATGATAATAATAATAGCACTTATATTGTGCTTTAAGGCTTCCAAAACACTTCAAAATATTTTTAAATATCTCATTTTAACTTCACAATAGGCCTGAGAAGCAGGTCCTATTATTGGCCCTATTTTACAGATGAGAAAATAGACAAGAAGAGATTTTCCAAGGCCATAGAGCTATTAAGTGTCAGAGGTGGTATTTAATATCCTTCCTGACTCTAAACCAAGGGCCCTGGCCTCTTTATGCCATAGTATGCCAATGTCGCAAACTCATTGCTAAAATCTGTAGTTCTGACACCTAGCAGGTTCCTTAGTCCACAGTGGTACATTATATCCAATAGTTCTTCAGTTTTCAGTTGAAAACTCTGTGAGACTGTTTTATATGGAAATCTTTAAAATATAAAATCTCATTTTCCAATTTTTCTTCTTCTTCTTCTTCTTCTTCTTCTTCTTCTTCTTCTTCTTCTTCTTCTTCTTCTTCTTCTTCTTCTTCTTCTTCTTCTTCTTCTTCTTCTTCTTCTTCTTCTTCTTCTTCTTCTTCTTCTTCTTCTTCTTCTTCTTCTTCTTCTTCTTCTTCTTCTTCTTCTTCTTCTTCTTCTTCTTCTTCTTCTTCTTCTTCTTCTTCTTCTTCTTCTTCTTCTTCTTCTTCTTCTTCTTCTTCTTCTTCTTCTTCTTCTTCTTCCTCTTCAGTAGAAAACATCCCTTTCTCCTTTCTTTGGAGCCCCAACGGGGAAGTAACTATTTTATGTATATTTTCAAATATTCCACTTTCACTCAGAGTCCAGGTCATCTCAATTGCGAAGAGAGGCAGACAGTATTCACATGGTAAGACATGTCAGGGATGCCCAGAAGCCTGTGAGAAAAAGCAGACGCCCCAATCATGGAACATGTGTTCTGGCAAATATATTAGGAATTCATAGAACTACCAGGGACACCCCAACCCACAGGCAGCAGTCTTGATCTGTATCCTTTTGCCACTCCTAATCTATCTGGAAATGATATGACAGCCCTGCTCATTTACTGAGATGGACTGCATCAGGGAGAAAAGTGAAAAGGCCACTGAATATTAAGAAACATTTGTGAACAATACAGTAGAAAAACCAAATATTATTATGCACTGAAAAAATATATCCACATATATGTGTAATATATTCTATGTTATATGCATGTAATATATTTAGATCATATATGTATACATGTAATACATATTCAGTGCAGTATATTATATATTTTATTTGTATATTATATATATTTATATCACACACAGTTTTTCCTGCACATCTTTTCACACTGCTCTAATTTGACCAGAATGAATCAAAGCACCAATAGAACCAAGATGAAAATGAACCAAAGTAACCTTGAACATCTCTAGAGCACAGTTCACTTGGGATCTCTCCAAGCAAGCTTCCATTTAACTGGAGAACACTAGTGACCAGAGATCACCAGTAGCATTGCCTCCCAAAATCAGAGAGGGAAGATTTGTCAGTAGGAATAAATTGGGATACATGATGAAGATAAGAGAGGCCAGTGACTCACTGATGTATCAAACATTTGGCAGCTAGGTGGATAGGTAGATGGAGTGCTAGGACTGGAGTCTGGATGCCGTTCGTTTGCTTCAGTCATGTCTGACTCTTCATGACCCCATCTAGGGTTTTTTGGCAAAGATATTGAAGTTGTTTGCCATTCCCTTATTTGGACTAACAGGGTTAAGTGACTTGTCTAGGTTTATAGAACTAATAAGTATCTGGGGCTAGATTTGTACTCAGCTCTTTCTGACTCTGGGCCCAATGCTTTATCCACTGTACCACCTAGCTCCCCCAACCTGTCAGGAAGACCTAAACTTAAATGCAGCCTCATATACTTATTAGCTGTGTAATCCTAGGCAAGTCTCTTAACATCTATTCAATCTCATTTTCCTCATTTGTAAAATGGGGATAATAGTAATAGAACTATCTTCCAGAGTTATTTTGAGAATAAAATGATATAATTGTTAATTGCTTAGCACAGTACTTGGTAAATATTAGGTGGTATTTAAATGCTAGCTATTATTGTTATTATTACTCATCCAAATATTTGGTATGTAAATGTCATTGCCCTTATTCATATATGGTGATATATATTTAACTACATATCCATCCATTCGTCCATCCATTTGTCCATCTATCCATCTATCCATTTATCCATCCATCCATCTTTCTATCTATCTGTCTGTCTGTCTGTCCATCTCTGTCCATGTCAGCCTCTCTGCCTATCTTTATCTATCTATCTATCTATCCATTATCTAATCAAATAGAAGACATTAGTTCAAATCTAGGCTTTGTTATCTTCTACATATTGACAGGCAAATCAATTAACTATTCTGGGCCTCAATTATTTCAGCTATAAAACAAGTAAGTTGGATAAGGTTAATCAGTTCTTCGATTAATAAATAATTGTTAAGCATCTATTATGTGCTAGACATTCTATATCTAGAAATAGACTAAAATTGAAACTGCTGATGCTCTCAAGAAGGTGTTCTTCCTGCGAGGGGTGTTTGATTAGGAAGAAGAACTGGAAATGTATTACACATATGAGAGAAAGGTGATAAGCATTCAGATAGTATCTACTATGTGCCAAGTGCTTTCTATAAATATCTTATTTGGTCCTCATAAAAACCCTGCAAGGTAGGTGCAGTTATTATCCATAGTTTATGATTGAAGAGTTTGAGGCAAGCATAAGGAAGACCTCTAGATAAAGACCTCAGTTCAATCCAAAGCCAAATTTGAACTGAGGTCTTCCTAAATTCAGTTCCAGTTATCTATGCACTGTTACACCGATTTTTGTTTTTTGTCTTTGAGCCATTCAGTAGTGACTCACTCTTTATGAACTTTGGACCATAGCACACTGATATTGTCCATGGGATATTCTTGGTAAATGTCTTGGAGTGGTTTGCCATTTCATTCTCCAGAGCTTGCATCTAGAGGTATTTAATGCTATTGTATATATTTCTTAGAGTAGTTGTTTGAATCTTACAACTGTGGGATTTTCTACCTCTCTAGTCTCCATCCTAACACAGAACTGAGAATATCTCCAGTAACAGTAAAGGTCCTTAATGAATCTTTTTAATAGAGTCTTAGGTGCATTTTTAAAAGAAATGTGGCAGTAAAAGAGTGGAGAGAGGTGGGGGTAAAGCTAAATTTCATAGAAGGATCAAGGCAAGCCTTTTTTAAGATCATGGAAAATTAGTTATGTATTGAAGACAGATGGGAAATAACTAGTAGAGAGGAAGAGATGGATAAAATAAGGATGAAGGAGAAGTGATGATTTTTGAAGCACTTTTAAGACACTGACGGACTCAAGGATGTAGTTAGAGTAATTAACCTACTCCAGGAGGGTCTGATATTGTTATTGAAGTAGAGTAAGAGAAGAAGAAATAGGTGATGATGTTGAGAAGTTTCCAAAAGGTGGTGATTCAATGTGGAGGATGACAAGGGAAGTACACCACTGACTCATTTCTAAATCTGTGATGGGAGACTTGGTCTAAATTTCATAGAGAGAGGGCAAGGTTTAAAATAGTTATCATGGGGAGATTATTAAGGGTAAAGCAGAAGGATTGCCAAGCAGGAACTAAGGCCCAGCTGTGTTTATGAACCTTAAATTAATAATGGGTGAATTCAGTTTAATTCCTTGACTTTCTCCAAAAATATTTTAGCACCCTGGGAATAGAACTGGAGAACTGAATTAGGGTAGTTATCCAAGATTGAGCTTTAGATATTCAAGGATGACAGAAGATTCAGAGGGACAGAGATTTCAAGGGTGGTGGCTAATAGATTATTTTTAAAAAGTCAATACCAAAACCAAGGCTGGTTAGAATCGTTGGAGACAAAGTAGGTACAAGAGACAGCCTGGGAGATTAAGTAGGGGTCAAAGATACTAGTGGACTTAAGGTGAGTGAAGAACATAATTAGTGTCAGTGAGACAGTGGGAGAAGTGGTAAGAGAGGATGTGTAAACAGTACAGAATGTAATTTCATAATTCAGTCTTTTGGAGTTGATAAAATTCCATAAGATAATGAAGGTTTAGGGGGTGAGTTTGTCAGTGGAAGACAGAAGTGGGGTAGAAAAGAAAATCATTTAAGCTCAAGAGCTTGAGAACCTGGGTAGGATTAATGCTACAGGGGCCATTCCTTGGAATATTGTTCTTTATTCATACTTATAATAGAAAAGCTGAGTCACATCTCTGGAAATGAAATTAACTTGTGAAATATCAAAGAACCATTCTTTAAATCATCTTCACTTCAGTACCCCAGAACTGTATATTTCCTTTTGAAGTCACATATAACTATGATTTTCAACATCTGTGACATTCACTAGGCAGATATAGGTTGACCTTAAGGCTAATTTCTTAAACTGATTCCACTAATTCGGCACCCCCTACCAAAGACTTAAATAGACCAGTCTCATTATTTCAGTCATTGAAAAATGGGTACATAAAAGAATAGTGCTGCTATGAGAAATAACTCGTGTACAAATCATATACCTTACCTAAATGTTCAGAAAGAAAGCTTTATTTTAAAAATACTCCTTCAGAACTAAAGTAAAATGTGAGTCATGGAATAGAAACAATGTTGGCACTATTGAGCTCTATCTACCTAAACATTCAGGAATGAACATAATAGAAATGTTTTAAACTAAACAGTATTTTTTTTTTGGTGGGAGGAGATAAGGTTGTGGGAAAGAAAGAAATAAAAAAGAAAATGAATTTCTGGAGGACCTTAAATTCTAGACTTTAATACTAAAATGGACCTGAAACCCCTTTGATTCATTTCCTTCCACAATAGAAGTGACAGCCATGCCTATCCATCTTGGATGATTTTTGTCCAAATTTTCCAGAAATTCACCATAAGGGTTGTATTCCCACTAGACTGGGGGCCTTCTTTGAATTCTCTTGACATTGCAAGAGATGGAGTGCATGGAATATACTTCAGTTATTCTTTACTCTTCCATATGACCAACACCATCTTCTTTTTCAGTCTTATATGTGCAGGGTTTCCATGCATGGGTTCTCATTCACTATTCCCTTAACCCTAGGCTATTACATACATTTCTTTGATGACATCCTTTATACTCCTTCTTCTTTATAATTTCTAGTTTACATAGTTTCAGGCTGATTACAGCCTGAGAGTGTTCATCAAGGAATACTACCTTCTATATTTCAAGAAGAGTATTTAACCATATGATTCATCTTGAGGCAGACAAGAATAGCTATTGTCTCCACATTTTCCTCTCTTCTTTTAAAAATTTCTGTAAAAGAGACCCTGACCTCTTTAAAAAGTGTCTATATCCATGAATGCCTGGGGAGAAGATTACTGAAACTGGCAAGGATTCAGGTTTGGGAGATGGCAGGGGTTGGTCGAGGGATGAGGAGAGGGGCAGAGGAAGACAGATTGCAAGGAAGTAGTCAGCTACAGAAGGACTTTGATCTTCTGGAGACCTAAGCTAATAGATGTTAAGTGCAGTTCAGTGGAAGTAATAACCCATGAAGAAAACAAAATCTGCAAAATGATAAAATGCTTCAGTCTACTGATCAAGGAAGACATTGGAAAATTACTATGAAAGCATCCTTTGCCCAGCAGATCCAAGGTGAAGAAAAGGCTGCATCTGCCAACCGGCAGCCAGACATTCCAGGCAGCTTTAGCAGAGTCTCTCATTTTGTGGCTAGATTAACACTCTGTGGAACTGAAATGCTTTCTCACCGAAAAGGCATGAACTGGCACCAATGCATTCTGAAGGCTGCATAATCTCTCCCTGTGAAGCCATCCCACTGGGCTCTCATACACTGCAGGAGCTCTTTAGGGTTTTTATTATGGTTGACAAAGATAGTGATAATTTGAGAGTTTCTGGGGAGAAATCACTTTGGTGGAAGTACTTGGCATCTTGTTATTTTGTCTTGCCATGGGGAAATACATATGGTCTCTTATACTATCACAGACCTACAGCTGGAGGGCATCTGAGAGGACAATCATCATAAAGTCTGAGGATCATAGCTTCAGAGATATATGGGACTTCTGAAATCAACTTCTCCAACTCCCTCATTTTCTAGTTGAAGCAACTGGGGTCTAGAAAGATGCAATGGTTCAATTAGTATCACACAGGCAGTGATTGGACAAGGTGGGGTTGCAAATAATGTCTTCTGATTTCATGTCTAGTGCTTCATTCTCTGCACTATGTTTTTATGAAACTAAAAACATTCTAACTAAGAATATTTCCCAGGAAGATGCCTGGATAGCAAAGACCTCAGAATTTCCAATGTAAAAAGTCTTCTTGGAGTGTTATTTGTGATCAATAGCTATTTATTTGAGTGACCAGGCAGATTATTTAATATAGGAGCAAAGTTATTATACTCTCTACCGAGACTAAAGTAGCTTTTCATAATCTAAATCTGAATAAAACCCAAGTTTGGACAACTTAGTCTGAAAAGACTATTTGCTCTGCATTGGATTAACAATGTTAAAAAGTGCGACTCTGAAGTCAGGAACCTGGGAAAAGAAGGAAGTTAAAAAAAGGCCCATTTTCCAAAATTTCATCAAATGGCTAATTAAACATATGGAATGCATTACCTGGGCCACATGTTAACATATGCGGAGAGGGTGGAAGTGGGAGCAAACACATGAAGAGAAAGAAAGCTGTGAATTTGGAATCCAGAAGAGATAGGAACTGAGCTGCCCTGAGACTCTTGTTTGCTTCATCTCCAATCAGTTGTCATATCCTGTCATTCATTTCTACTCTGCAACATCTCTCTCCTTCATTACAGTCTCTCCATTCACATAGCCATCTCCCAAATTCAGATCCTCGTCCCCTGTTGTCTGGATTATTGTGGTTGGTTAGAGGAGGGCGTTTGGGAGTGACATGTATCTGTTGCTTATAAGATAGATTCACAACAGATAAAGATAATATGGAAGGAGAATCTATTAGCAACTGAAAGGGTCAAAAAAGACTTCTGAAGAAGGTGGTATTGTTATCTCCTTTGAGTTCAATTACCAACTTTATGACAATTCCTCTCAAAATAATATTGAACGGGGGCAGCTGGGTGGCTCAGTGGATTGAGAGCCAGACCTAGAGATGGGAAGTCCTGAGTTCAAATCTGACCTCAGACACTTCCTAGCTGTGTGACCCTGGGCAAGTTGCTTAACCCCCATTGTCTAGCCCTTACCACTCTTCTGCCTTGGAGCCAATACACAGTATTGATTCCAAGACAGAAGGTAAGGGATTAAAAAAAAAACAACTATATTGAACAAATCTATACTGGAGAAAATATTTCAGAATATTTCAAAGAAATATCATTTTGAACTTCTTTAACTAGGAAGAATTCCTCTGTTGGAAATCTTTGTTGATAGTAGAGGATGAGACCAAAAAAAATTTTTTTTAATTGTTCCTTTCTGTAACAGATTTCCCATAGGACTACGGACCTCTTAGTCCTGAGTATTCTCATCTGTGACAGGTTAATTCCTCATATCCTCCAGTATTAATACACACTTCCATTCAGTTTAGCCAGTTATCTCTTGATAACTTGGACCATTCCTACCTTTGTATTCCTTTTACATTTTATTCACTTCCATGTACTCTGTGATTCTGACACAGACCAACTTGTTATTTCTTATATAGAACATTCCTTCTCCCATTCCTACCATTCCATTCTTCTTTAATATCTCTTCCATTGTTGACTGGAAACCATGCTTCCTCTTTGTTCAATTGCAACTTTTTCTCTAGCCCCCAGATTGATTCTATTAGAAAGGAACAACCATTTATCTACCATCTTGTCACCAGACATATATATCTATGTTTGCCAACTATCTCTGCATGCCCTATTGCCCATCATCTTGGTTCCCTACTCATTACCCAAATGGAACACTAAGAGTTTCCAGTCATTTTATATGGGGGACCCTCAAACCTCACACAAAACTTAATCTAATGTGTCATTTCCCTTGTGTATTAACTGTAATAGATTGTAAGAGTCATGACGGAAAGGGCAGTATTTTATCCCAAATTCATGTTTCCTCAAGTAGCTAGTGCACTCAATCAATGTCTATTAGAACTGAGTTTTTGGATCCCAAATTATTGGTTTTGCAGATACCCAGGCACCCTCTCAGACACATCCATTTTTGTGCATGCCTGTGGGTGCAAACACACACACACAGAACACTAGTTGTGTGTAGTTGATTCAGATTCTTGTAGAAACAGTCTGAAGAACAATGAAACTAAAGGCCTGGTTTCCCAGGAAGCCAGCAGACAGAATAGATTAGAACACATAGTGCTGGTCTTGAGAGCAATTACTTAGCCCACAGTATCATGCTGCCCCTCACTTCATGGTCATCCTTATCTATTATCCACACATAACAGAACTCAGAGCGTGAGTGCTGGATGGATTAACTAATGACTGAAGATCATTTTGGAAACTAGAAAATGCCACATGCATGTAGAACATTAGCAGAGATTAACAGATTGTCCTGAATTTTACTTCTAGTTAAAATAAACCCTTTTCCCCCAATAATGAAGTTGTACTGCTCAAAAAACAAAAGTCTTTTATAAGAGGGTTTCACATTATTTTCATTTGAGTTGAATTTCTGCTCCTCAGACTAGTATTTCTGCCAATTTCTATCTCTTGTGCTTTCTCTGGCACAAGAGAAAGAACAAAGTTAATAACAGAGAAAGGACAAGCTTTAAAAAGTGCTGCATTTATCGTCAGTTGTAATTCTGCTATTAAATGGTCTTGGCATTTGGGAAATTTTTCTCGGTCATCTCTTTCCTATTTTTTTCTCTTAAAGGGAAAAAAAGTGAAAATAGAGAATTTAGATGAGGAAAGGAAAGTGTTCCTCATCTCTTTTCTCATGCTCTCCCTCTCTTCTCTTTCTTTTCACCTTTCCTTCTTTTCCTCCCCCTCTTCTCTTTCCTTCTCTCTTTTTTCAATCTCCCTTCCCCCCTCCAATTCAGTTTGTTTTCCTCTGTGACACCAATATTTTAATCACTATCTGCATAAACTCATTCTCATCCCAGGTCAAGGCATTTATGGAGAGGATTGGTAGGGAAGGAAATGATTTTAGTAAAACTTCCTTAGAAGTCATATATTCTCACACTCTCCCTTTCACACATATACACACTATTTGTATGGGATTTTTTCTCTCTGCTTTCTGCCTGCTGAACAGATTGAAAATTTTACCATCCAAACCCACAAAGCAAAACCTCCTACTGTGGTCTTCAAAACTTTCCATTCAGCTAATCCGCCTGCCAACTCTGGTGACCAGTACCGTCACTACTGATGGTGAGCAGCATATGGTACTGCTGGGAATACTTTTGCTCTAGCTGCTGTGAAATCCCACGCCCTCCCACAGAATGAGCTTGGCGGAGCAATCTCTAAGTGTAGCTAGCTGGATAGCACAACTCTATCTTGATCTGCAGAAAGTTGGGATTTTTACAATAAAATAGAGACAGAGATAAGTCTGTGAATTTCCTCCACACCTGGAATTGGGGTTCTGAGGCAATGAAACCACATCAAATCCCAATTCTACCCAATGAAAGGGGGCTATTGCCCTGGAGAATCTTATAATAAATAATAATAGTAATAACTAACATTAATACAATGCTTTGAGGTTTATGAAATGCCATATATATGTATATATATGTATATATAATTTAATCTTCACAACAACCCTGAAAAGTAGGTGCTATCATTATTCACATTTTGCAGATAGTAAAGCTGAGGTTAACTGACTTGACCAACATCACATAGCTTGGAAGTATTTGAAACATGATTTGAAGTTATGACTTTCTGACTCTAAGTTCATTATATTGAACCACTGCACTACCCAACTTCCTAGAGTTCCACTTGAACCACACTTAAAGGAATCTGGATCCTAAGACTACAACTTCAAATATGAAAGGATCTCAGAATCCATATAATCCAACCCTTCATTTTCTACATAAAAATTCTTTAATCTAAAAACAGTTACTTGTCTATTACAACAAAAAGTTGTAACAAAACCAGAATTTGAACTCACATCCTCTGATGTTGAAGCCACCATTCATTCAACAATACCAAGATGCTTCTCCATCAAAAGCAAAGATTGCTCCATTTCTCATTTTTAGTCCTTTGCCAATCTGAATCCAGCCCACCTTCCCAGGCTTATGGTATATTAGATCTCTTTACGCAGCCTCCACTTCAGCAAATTGGCCTCCTTGCTATTCCTCCCACCAGTCACTAAATCTGTAATCTCTTTGCCTGTGCACTAGCTATACCTCATGTCTATACCCCCTTGTCACCTCTTTCTCTTAACATTCCAAGTTTCCTTCAAAACTCAAAATGGGATTTGAGGACTTTCCTCGCATGACCCTGTTTCCCAGCTACCAGTATCCCTCTAAAATTACCATGAGTTTAATATATACTCATCATGTTTATGTATTAAATATATATTATGTTATGTATTCATATATTTTATACATCATATATACACATATATGTTTGTGTATCCATATACAAACATCTACATGTATGTGTCTCCCAATAGGTAGAAAGACTCATTAGGGAAGGGATACTTTAATTTTTAATTTTGTATCCATATTGACCAGATTAGTGGCTTATTCATTATAGATGATTAATAAAAACTTGCTAATGAGCTGATTGATGTCACTACTAACTAGCTTTGTAAACTTGGGTAAACCATTAATTTGTGGAAATTATATTTTCTTTTTAATCTATAAAAAATGAGGGAGTTGAAATACCTTATTTCTATGATCACTTGGAACACTAACTGGTACTACTATTTCCTGCCTTCATTGTGGTTTATGGAACCCTACCCCCACCTCTAGCACCACATCCACCATCTTAAGACTTCTTTACCAAGTTCCTAGATAGCAGGAGCCAAGCCTCCCCCAGTTGTTATCTGCTGTGATATAGCAATCTGTAGACTTCATAGGATATGATACTAATATCTATATCAGTGGATGACCCTGAACTTTCTAGTCATCATTTCAGACTCCTTACTCAAAGGTTAGCATATTTCCTACACCAATATTTTCTCTACCCCATCCCACTGACATCAAATCCCCTGAAATCAAAGAACAAACTTACTTTTTCTATTCAAGTGACTTATAAGAAGAGTCTCGGGGGCAGCTGGGTTGCTCAGTGGATTGAGAACCAGCCCTAGAGATGGGGCGTCCTAGGTTCAAATCTGGCCTCAGACACTTCCCAGCTGTGTGACCCTGGGCAAGTCACTTGACCCCCATTGCCTAGCCCTTACCACTCTTCTGCCTTGGAACCAATACACAGTATTTACTCCAAGATGGAAGGTAAGGGTTTAAAAAAATGAGTCTCCATTCAAAGGTCTCTTAAGAAGAGTCTCTGAAAGGAGAAAAGGGAATGGGAAATATAATACAAAATGGATTCAGGAAGATTGGTGCCCCCCATCTTGTTGTGTAGTGGGTCAGCCTCCCACAAGGGATGGGGTCTTGGAGGTGGAAAAGTGTCGGTGAAATGATGGATGGGACACAGCTTTCACATTCAACCCGCACAACAGGTTTCACAGGATAAAATGCTCTGCCTTGGCTGAGACCTGGCTTTATTTTATACCCTCATGATCACACATCTACTCGGCACACAGTTTCATCCTCAACATACATGTTTCCATAGAATCTAACAACAGACAGGAAGCCTAGGGAGGTAGTAAATAAAACATTGTTCCTAAGTGAAGGATAAGAGGGTAGAATAAACATGACCCAGTTATAGGTTGGGGGAAGTCAGAGCACAGATTTGCCAGAAGTTTTTATGCCTAGACAAGAGAATCCTATCTAAGTGGGTATATAAGAATTGTTAGGTTTAATTTTGTAAGTGGGCTCTCCTGGTAATATTCTAGAGGGACAGAGTGGGACATCTGTATTAACACTGGAAACATGTTGCTCTCATCTATTTTTCCTGGGGCTAAGTAAGAATAATAATCATAGCAATTCCAATAATAAGGGGATGTGAATAATGAGAGTCACTTAGAGGGGTTTCAGTGGGTGTTTCCATTCTTCCTGGGGACTGTTTTGCAGTCCCGACTTTCCATGTGGACTATGTCAAACAGGATGGTCTTTGATGGCTCCCAACACCATCTCAATTGTCATCACTGATGGATAAGTATAACTTCATCAGTAGAGTCCCAGGAAGCTTGAGAGAGACATGCCCAAAGTCATCAACTGGGTGATGAAGGCAAGTCCTCTGAATCCAGGGAGTTATAACTCATTGTCTTGTTCCACATGCTTTGTCTCCATTCCCACTTCCATTCTTGATGCTTTAAAAAACTTTGGAGGGCAGTGAGAGAGTGAGAGAAGAGCAATATTTTGAAAAATCCTTACAGGGATGTAGGTGTTATAGTGGTTAGAGTGCTAGACTTAGAGTTAGGAAGATCTGTGTTCAAATCCATCCTCAGAGACTTATTAGCTCTGTGATCCTTAGCAAATCACTTAACCTATTTCCTAATCTATGAAATGGGAATAATAATAGCACCTACTTCACAGGGTTATTATTGCAAGGATAACAGGGTATATAATATATATATGCATACATATATAGAATATTTATAAATTTATAATTATTATAATTATAATTATAATTAAAATTATAAATTTATAAAAAAAATTTTAAAACACTATATCAGTGCTAGCTAATATTATTGGATCACAAATTTGAACTCTGTGTGCCTTTAGACTATGAGATTCTTGAGACTGGGAACTCGATTTGGCCTTTCTTTATATCTCCAGCACTTAGTATAATGTCTAGGCATTTAATAGGCTAAATGAATATCTGTTCACTCAATTTAATTCATCATTCAGAAACAGAAGTCATTAGGTAAAATGATTTGCCCTATGGGTAGGAACTACTCATGACTTCATGCTAGGACCACTGTTTCTCCCACTAGATTATGTATATTTTGTGGGCTGTATTTTAGGTCCTTAAATATATCACCGAACTAAGTGAGAGAGCCACTCAACACACATTTTTACACTGTTAGTTTGGTTTGTCCAGTCCCCTTTTTTCAGGTGTAATCCCACTGAAATTATTCAAGATCAAGTATCACCTCTGTGGATTCCACAGTCCCCCTTTTTAGCCTGCTCCAGAGATTAATCATGTTCACAGGTAGAGTTTCTCCCTTACTTATCTTTTCCTCTAATAAAATAATAACTTCTCTTTTCTGTTTCCTTATAGAAAGAAGACAATTGTATATTGTCCAGTCTGAAATGAATTCTTAAGGAAAGGAATTTGGGCATTTTTCTATTCTTGTATTTCTTAAGATATTTATCCACCTTCACCAATTTTCCCTGAATACTTTCCTAGCAGAGCTGATATATTGAGAATGAGAAGCCATCCTCAAGGAATGTGAAGGTGTGTATGTGTGTGTGTGTGCACATATGGGTGAGAGAGAAAAGACTGTTGCTGGGGGAGCAAGAAGAGATCTGTTCCTATTGCTTAAGAGTACAAATAAAGACATAAGTCACAGATATGCTCCAGTGAGAGAGGAAAGGCTCAGGTACAAAGGAACTTGTGTATCCATTTATCTAAAGCCTCAATGATCCCATTTGTGTGTGAGCTATTAGAAGGGGAGAGAGAACACATAGAAAGACAGCATAGGATCAAGTTGGAGTGATTATGTACAGGAGAAGAAGAGCTAAGAGAAGTCTAGTGGGAATGGAAAATGGGAATAAAATTAAGAGTGATTAATGACAGGTCTCCAAAGCTTTCATTGGTTCCCATGCAATGAGACCATGGTAAGCAAGAAAGACTAGATATTAGAGAGGAGCAGGGGGAATGCATCATGCTCCAGATATCAGCTGTTGCAGAGTAATTCAGAGAATCCTAGGTGAACCACAGTCAATTTCTCTGGTTGCCTTTGTGGATTTGGCCTTCTTTGTGGCAGTCCATCCTGAGGGATCCCCCTGAATCTGCACTTTTCCCTCTCCCCAATTCAGACCTACACCAGTAATTTTGATCCTTATGCCCCTAGTAGAGTATTTTGCACAATGACCTTCCATATGGAGCATTCTCTTTGAGGGCAAGGCCTGCGTTTGTTGGTTTATTTGGTTGGTTAGGTGGTTTTGTCCTTGTAGCCCTAGTATCCAGTAGCATATTTTGCATAATAAATGCTTGTTGAAATTGATTGGAATGAGAAATATTGTATTGAAATGAAATTTCAATTTTTGAGAAATTGAAACATCCAATTATACTTTGTGATCTAAACATACTTCCTCCTTCCTCTTTCTCTTCCCTTAAAAGTTATATATAAAAGTACTTGTAGAATATTAGAGGTGAAAGAGGACTTTAGAAACTTTCTTGCATGAGAATGTTTAATCTATAGTTCATGAGCTTAAAAAATTACAATTCCATTTTAATACAACTGTTTTCCCTGGTAGTACAATTTATTTTATTTTATGTATCTCAAACATTATTCTGAGAAGGGGTCCTTGGCTTCCCCAGACTGCCTAATGACTCCATGATACAAAAAAAGATTATGAACCCCTGATCTAGTCCAACCCCAGTGTAATGCATATCAAGAAACCAAGGCCCAGAAAGACTAATAACTTCCCAGAGTTCATAGAGCTATTTAGTGGCACCATAATAACCTGAAGACCACCGAGCCATAGTCAAAAAGTCAGGTTTAAGCTCTTTTTGTACCTGAATATGAATTACATAAACAATAGAAAGGTTACATTTCTAAAATGAAGACAAATGAGAGGTGGAGAAGTTGTTTAACATATTTGCAGCTTCAGTCTCCTGCTTTGTAAAATGGGGACAATATGATCTGCTTCAGTTGGCTCATCTGAAAAATGTGGAGGTTGGGAGAATCAAATAAGATTTATGTGTGTTTGTCTGTGTGTGTGAACGTATCATACATATGATAAGTATTTACATAGTTAGCACTTTAAGGTTTATGAAGCACTTTATAAATATTATCTCATTTGATCCTCATAACAACTCTGGTAGGTAGATGCCATTTTTATCATTTTACAGATGAGTAAACTGAAGCAGAAAGAGGTCAAGATTTGCCCAGACCATGCAATTTCTAAGTCAGATTTGAATTCAAGTCTTTTGTCTCCAGGTCCCTTTACTGTACCAATATTTGCCAATATCTTTTTTTAATAATGTTTAAAAATTTTTTCCAGATTATGCTTCTACAATTTTCAATAATCATTTTTCTGATATTTTGCAATCCATATTCTATGTCTCTCCAACCCCTAACCCTTCACAAGATTGCAGGGAATATGATCGTTTGTACATGTTTTTAAATTAAATAATATATATTTTCAAATTCATGATATTGTGAAAGAAGACACATATTTGTACTAGGGAAAATTAATGGAGCAGTGTGCTTCAATCTGCATTTAGAACTTCAGTTCCTTCTATAGCAGTGGATGCCCTTGTTAGTCATGAGTCCCTTGGAGTCTTCTTGAATCCTTGCATTGATGATAATAGTTGTCATTCACAAATGATCATCGTACATAATTGCTGTTACTGTGTACAACATTCTCTTGGTTCTGCTCACTTCACTTTGCATCACTTCATATTAGTTTTTTCCAGGTGTTTTGTGTGTGTGTGTGTGTGTGTGTGTGTGTGTGTGTGTGTGATCATCTTGTTGTTCATTTCTTATGGTACAATTGTATTCCATTATATTCATACACTACAACTTGTTCAACAATTCCTCGGTTGATGGAATCCTTCAGTTTCCTTTTGCTACTACAAAAAGAGTTGATTTAATTTTTTTTAAATAGGTCCTTTCCCCTGTCTTTGATCTCTTTGGGATACAGATCTATTAGTAATATTGCTGGATCAAAGGGTATTCACAGTTTGATAGCCCTTTGGGCATGGATGCAAATTGCTCTCTATAAGTGTTGTATCAGTTCACAGCTGTACCAACAATGTATTACTGTCCCAATTTTTCCACGTCACCTTGAACATTTATCATTTTCCTTTTTGTCATATTAGCCAGTCTGATAGGTGGGAAGTGGTACCTCAGAATCTGCCAATATCTTTTAATTAAAGTGCTTTGTAAATCCTAAGATGCTATATATCAGGTATTATTTATTTCTTTTCCTTGTCTCTTGACTGCTGTATCAATGGTTTATTCCTTCCTTCTTCCCCCTCTACATATACTGTTTTGCAATATTTGAAGACTTTGGTAGATTTGTGACCACACTGATGCCAGCTTTCCCTCCAGTGACTCAGTCACCAATCCATACATGTCTGTCCATCCGTTATGACTCTGGTATCCTTCGAGAGTATATTATCTCAAAGAGGGAAATAAGTCATTGGATGCCCACCCAGTCCCTGTAATGACTGCAGATCCCTGATTAAATAAAGAACATATCCAATGCCTACAGGAAGACATCTTTCATATTTTAAGTGATTATCATAAAATCATAATGGAAAACATTCCCAGGGAGAGGATGGAATATCCTTTCTTGATAAGCTTTAGAAATAGAATCATGTGTACATAATATAAAAAAATCCCAATGGCAATTTAACAAATGTGTGTTGATAGAGTCAATATCCATTAAGCATGTCTATGTACAAAGTGGACAGCCTGATTTGATTGGAATGAAGAGGGCATGAAGGAGAGTAAGAAGAAATGAGTGGAGAAAGAGTTAGAACCTAAACTTTGGCAGGCTTTGAATGCCAAGGCACTGATTTAGTATTTTATTGTAGAGGCAACAGTAACTCAGTGAAGATATTTAGTTAGAGTTAGATCTGTACCTAGTGAATATACTTTTGGTGGCTGTTTGGTATATGGACTGAAATGGAGACATCGTGCATGCAGAGAGACCAAGTAAGAAGCTATTGTAATAATCTGGAAAGAGGGAATGAGAGCATGCACTAAGGTAGAAATGGTGTGATTGGAGAGAAGCAGATGACTAAGAATGATACAGTAGAGGAAAGATCAATAAAAACTGGGAATTGATTAGCTATAGGGAATGAAGAAAAGGAAAGAGTTAACGATTATTTATTTTTTGTGAATCGGGAAACTCTAAGTTCAGAGTTCTTGCATGTCAAATTATTTTATGATCCCAATTCTTCTGTTTGCCCTATTGGCTATGCCTAATAACTTTGTTTTCCATAAATATGGCAAACGTGGCACATAATACTCCATCCAAATCACTGAAAAAATGGTATGCACACATAGCACTAATCCATATACAACATCCCAGAAAGAAGCCATGTAATTTATGATTTAACATCTCCATAATGGAGAATTCACCACTTCTAGAAGCAGCCCATTTTTCTTTGAAGTTCTGTGTTATTCTTCCTTATCTGCTGTAGTTTTAAAAGAGTATAAGCTATTACTAAGAGATTCAGACCAAAGGAGACATAATTATGCATATATGTGTACACATATATACACATATACACATGCATATATATAAATATACAGATATTGATACACCTAACCATATATATATCTGAAAATTTCATGTAGATCTTCTAATAAATTCACAGCTGGCTAATCAATGCTATGTAGGATTTTCTTTTTTTTGTTGTTATCAAAGGAATGCTGAGGTATCTCACTAGTCCAATTATGACCAATAAATTCCATTTTGTTCCTCCATTAAATAAATTCATAGTTCACTAATTTGTGTATCAGTCATTCATTACTCCATAGGAGTAAGTATGTATTAAAAAGCAGCATTACATATTGGATGCTTACTTATGCTATATTTGAAGTCAGGAAGACATAATAATCATGATAATTATTATTATTAATCTATATTTCTAATTATTTTTCATTGTTTCAGAAGGATGCTTACTTTTACAAATTTTGTTGAATCTTCAGATGCTGTTTTAAGGTCAAGATTTCAGAGGCAAAGAGGATGTACACGCATCAAATGGATATTTCTGGTTCATATCATAACTGCAAGGCTTTTGGGAGCATCATAAAAGGCCAAATTATGGATATTTGAAAAGTGGTCATTAGGCTCCAGTCCCTGACTTTAAGTTGAGATTTGAGAGATTTTAGCAGAGAGAGATTTATCATGTATGTGAGAGTCCAAATCAGATTGTAGGGCACCTCTGTAAATTGCTTAATGTCACTGTCCATTTGTAAAGTTCACCCGCTTTAGCAAAGATTTCATTTAGAATGATGAGCCTTTTTCGATGGACAGGGTTAAAAGGCAGCCCTTACTCAGTCATCAGTGCTCCATGACCATTGGGGTAGATACATCAGTCAGAGGAAGAACCTTTTAAACCATGACTAAGTATCATTTCACAAACAAGCAAACAAATCATTATTTTCAGGGCTAAAGCTAAGGCTGGGCTCTGCCTGAGGTTACAGTTGTCTGCCTACCTCCTTTACAAAGCATGCTGTATTCTCACTACGTCATAAGCTTCTTGAAGGCAAAGATTTTGCTTCTAATTTCCTTTGTTTTTAGTCTTCCCTACTGCACACTACCCTTTCTTAGAGAAACGTAAAATAGTGTAGTCCAGGAGTTCTTAACCAGGGTCTATGGGTCTGTGGACAGATTTTAGGAGATTAATGAAATTCTATAAGAAAAAAATATATATGTATACATATTTTCACTGAAATCGAACATTTCTTTCAGTTAGGAATATAGGCAATAAATAGTTCTTAAAAGGATTCAATAGATTTATCCAAACTGTTGCCAAGGGGATCCATGGCACAAAACAGATTAAGAACCCCTGGCATGGAAAGAGAGTTGGATTTGGACTCCAAAGGCTTAGACTCCATACCTGATTCTGCGGTCTATGAAAAATTGAACAGAGGGTCAAATCGTGCCAATGCTATTTTGTCATTTGGGGTGATTTATTTCATCTCCTTGAGAATCAATTTCCTCATTCATCAAAGAAATGGGCTGGTCTAGCTAATTTGTAAGGTCTTTTCTAACTCTAAAATGTTATGATCCTAATAATATAAAATCTTAATCTTTATTGCAATTTAAGGTTTGCAGAATGCTTTATTCATTGCATCTCATTTTATCCTCACAATAACCCAGGGAACTGGGAGCTATTGTCATCCCCACTTTAAAGATGAGAAAACTGAGACTTAGAGAGAATAAGTGATTTCTCCAGAGTCACATAGGAAGTTATTATTTAAGGCTGGATTTGAACCCAAGTCTTCCTCACTCTGGGCTGATGGGTATATATTACAGCATCAACTTTGTTTGGAGTTAGGGCTTCATCTAATATGAATTGAGTCCTGCATATATTTTTAAATTAAAGTTTTATTGATATATTTTGTTTTCTCTTCAAAAACATTTACAGATTGTACTTATCCCATGATAGATCTTTTATGAAAACAATTTAAAATAGAAGAATGACCTTATCTGAAAATGCATGTGGCATTACAGATCTGTAGCACCACACACACACTTCTTTTATTTTTTAATGAATAGAAATCTATTTGTCTCCATCCTGGCCCCCATCCATTAAAAAAGATAAATTTCTTATATTTGAATATTTAAGCAAAACAAATCCCTTCAATGAATATATACAAAATAGTCATTGTATCATTGATAACAGTTCTTTCAGCTTTCAAGATTTTTGCTTTGAAATGTTATTTTTATATGAAATATTCTCCTGGTCCTCTCATTGATTTCATTTTTCATTCATTCATATGCTTTCTCAAAATTATTTCATATAATTATATATAATTGTAATATGGATGCTATATAATATAAATTGTTCTTCCTGGTTTTGCTCACTTTACTCTGTATCAGTTCATAGAAATCTTCTTATCCCTCTTTGAAATTGTCTAGTTCTCAAAGCATAAAGATATCCCATCACATTCACATACCACAACTTATTTAACCATTTTTAGGTGATGGACACATCCTTAGTGTTTAGGTTTTTTGCCACCATCAAAGGAGTTACTCTAAATATATGACCTATTTTGGGGTAAAAACCTAGAAGTGGTATAGCTGGGTCATTGTTTTACAACTGATTCCAGACTGATTTCTTTAATGGTTGTATTCATTTACAAGTCTGTCAACAGTGTACCCGTGTTCTTGTTCTCTCCCATACCTTCACAGCCTTTATCATTTTCCTTTTCTGTCATCTATGCTACTCTAATGACTGCGAGGTAGAACATTGAAATTGCTTAATTTGCATTTCTCTAATTAGTAGTGATTTGGAGCATTTTTTATATGGCTATAGATAGCCTGGATTTGTTCCCTTCAGAACTGCTTGTTCCTATCCTAAAACCATTTATCAATTGTGCTGGGGTGGGTGGGTGGGGGGCGCAAATTTCACACTAACAAACAAATCTGTTTCTATAGGAGCATGGATGAATATTATAAAATAACATGTGGAAGCCAGCATGGGTTCATAGAAAATGAATAATGCCAGAATAACCTCATTTCCTTCATTGACAGGATTATTAAAGTGGTAGAAAAGGGAACAGTTACACACTGAGTCTGGATTTCAACCAGACAATTAACAATCATAATCAGTACAATCACTTATATTTATTTAGTTCTTTTCAGTTTACAAAGTCCCTTCCTTCTAACAATCTCCAGAGGGCAATGTGGCATGTTGGAAATAACAATGAGCCCCCAAATCACAAGACATGAGTTTGAATTCTAGCTGAACTTCTTGTGCTGGGCAAGTCTCTTAGTCTCTCTTGAGTTACAAATTAGGATCTGGGAAAAAAAAACAACTTTAAACTATGTGAACTCTAATGTCCCTTTCAATTCCAGATATCCAAGCCCATGTTCATTTCACAGATTAGAAAACTAAGATATAAAGAACAGAAATAACATGCCAAGGGTTACACAAGCAACAAATTTTAGACTAAAGATTTGAACTCAGATCTTTGGAGTCCAAATCCGTTCATTTCACAGATTAGAAAATTGAGATATAAAGAACAGAAATAACATGCCAAGGGTTACACAAGCAGCAAATTTTAGACTAAAGATTTGAACTCAGGTCTTTGGAGTCCAAATCCAGTCTTACCTCTAAGTGTAGGTATATTACTCCCATTTTTATTAATGAGTAAACTGTATCTCAGAGAGCCTAAGTGACTTTCTTAAGATTAAATATTAAGTGACAAAGATAGGAAACAAATATTTGTCTTTTAATATAACATGCCACTGGCCTAGTTTTTTTTTGTTTTTTTTTTTTCAAAAAATTGTTTTAGTTAGATGGAAAAACTATGGACTGGATGGTAGCATAGTTGGAAGGATTCTTAGCTGGTTAAGTGGCCATACCCAAGTAGACTAAAATATCTCTATCCACCTAAAAGATATTCAATAGTGGTGTGCTGCATAGCTCTATCCTCAACCCTATCCTATTTAATGGTTTGTCAGCAACATAGATAAGGCAGAAGGGAAAAGCCATGCTTAGTATTTGCAAATGATACAAAGGCATCAGTTCTATATTGAATGAGAGAATCAGGATTTTTTAAAAAATCTCAGCAGGCTAGAATGGTGGGCTAAATAGCATAAAATGGATTAAAATTGGAATAAATACAAAATTCTGCAGCTTTGCTCAAAAAGCTAACATAGGTGGACATAGTTGGGGGTCTTACTTAATAGCAATTCATGTGGTAAAGTGATTTTTGCTTGATTGTAAGAAAAGTGAAACAAAGTCTGTTTTTTTCTAAGTTAAAAAGATTTATTAGGGAGATTGATAGTTGGGAGGCAGTTCCCCAGTGGGAGTTTGTCTATCTAAAGTAACAAAAAAAACCAATATTGGTTTTATAGGAGAGCTGAATACTTGACCAACAAGGGACAAAGAGGCATATGACTTAAGGTATTTTCATGGGAGGAAGCCTGGAGGTGGTGCCATCTGTCAGTCGCGAAGGGCTTGAGGTTGATATGTGTTCTCAAAGATGGGTAATTTGGGGGAGGGGGCCTGAGTTTGATATTGTGACTGGCAAGGGTAGGTCCTGAGGAAAAGATCTGAGGTTGAAGAAGTTTTAGATCAGCAGATATGCAGATCTCGGGAGGAGGGAACATGCATGTCATCTTTATTCATTTATTGATGATCATTAAGGATGGCCTTCTCTGGCCAGTCCAATTTAGGGAAATCCTTCATTTGTCCCCTGAAACTTCTAGATTTTCTGTTTCCTAGTTCATCTCCATTTCCCCCTCTTTTTATTTCTAGGTTCATTTTCAGTCATGCCCAACTCTTTGTGACCCTTTTTGGGGTTTTCTTGGAAAAGATAGTAGAGGGGTTTGCCATTTCCTTTTCCAGTTCATTTTACAGATGAAGAAATTGAAGCAGACATAGATAAGTGACTTGCCCAGGTTCACATGGCTAGTCAACATCTGGGCATCATATAGCTAGTAAGTTTCTGAGGATGGAACTGAACCCACGTCTTCATGTTTCCTGGTCTATTGTCCTACACACTGCCCTGCCAGTAGCTTTCTATACACTTATCAAAGGGTTGTAGGGAAAGGTAATGGATACCAGAGGTAAAAAGTTATTCCAAAAGAGGATGCATGTATCACCAATAATTGGATAAACTAGCAGCTCTTCCAAGTCCAGCATGATACAATAGGGTATCAAGTAACTTCAGAACTAGAAGAGCTCTAGTCAGTATGCCTTTACAGTAGGAGATGTGTAACAGTTGCTCAACCAACCAATCAACAAGTAAGCATTTATTAAATCTCTATAATGCGGCAGACACTTCCTTAGGTCCCAAGGATACAAAGAAAATAGCGATACCCTCAAAGAGCTTACATTTAACTAGGGGAGACTATATGTACTTAAATAAATATATGAAGAATCAATGCAAAATAAATACAAAGTGGTTTAAGAAGCGATTCAGTAACAGTTGTACAATTTGAGAAAGGCTTCATAGAAAAAAAAGTGGTACTTGAATTGGATCTTGAAGGAAGTAAAGGATGCTTTGAAACAGAAGGGGAAGGGGTTATATTCTAGGCATTGAGGACATCTAGTACAAAGGCATATAGAGGAAAGATGTAGTGTTGTGTGTGAAGAATAGCAAGAAAAATAGTCTGTCTGCCCTGCAGAATGTGGGAAGGGGAGCAATATACAATGAGTGTAGAGATATAGGTTGGGCCAGATTTAAAAGGGCTTTACAAGTCCTATGAATTTATATTTAATCCAAGAAGCATGATTTTATTGTTTGTTGAAAGTTGTATGTTCCCAGAAGGCTGATTTATTTTAAGCCATGCCTAATATCTTTCAAATTGTGGGTGTAAGTGGCTCTCTTATTTGGCTTAGTTGAACTGATCAATTTTAAGCTGTTCCCCAGAACATGGAGCTCTGTGTATGCGTATGTGAGTGTGTGTGTGTTTGTGTGCCCATGTGCATCCATGCCCACCTCCTCATACAGCCACAGTTCAGTATGTTATCTTTAGTCTAGGATGGGAAAAAATGAGTGAGTTGTTAGTCTCCTAGTCTAATACTGACAAATATCTATATCTCGATCTCTTTAGTTACTTTTATACATAAAATCTACATAAAAGCTATACTTAGAATCCTTGAATTCATGTAAGATACATTTGTGTTGTACAGAACGAAATTGAAATATCAATTCATGTTCAATCAATCAACATGTATCTATTAAGTACATCTTTTTTTGTCAAGCATCATGCCAGGAACTATAGAAAATGAAGCAACTCCTAATCCTAAGGAATTTACTTTTAGTGTTTTCAACAAGAATAATTTACAGAGCAAAAACATATATTCACAACAGAATAAAACACATATCCTTTGAAATAAACAATATCCGCACACTTTACCAACACAAAATCTCCACCGCACCCCATCACACTGCTTCCCAGTCCTGACTCCAAGTTTTACATGTTCCTCCAGGATAGGCCAATCTGAAACCTTTTGATAAATAAGATGCTCATGGTAAGTGCAGGATTCACTTCGTCTCTCATTTCTCCAAGTTCCTGTCAGCCAGATGTCACTTGCAATGCAAACACCAGAAAAATATGAAATAATAATTTCATACATCATCTATGTGTGCATGAGCCAGTCAAACATTCAATACACATTCACACTGCTGCTACACACAGAGCAAATATCATCCAAATAATATTTAAAATGATTGAAAGGCTTTTGATTTGGAAGTGTATTCTCTTAAGCTAAGTGGTCCCCAAGACCATCTAGAAAATCCAATTGTTTCATTTTTAAAATGTTTTCTGCCCAAAATTATATCAAATCTTAATGTCTCAATAGAAACACATGGAATTGGATTGCTGACTGGGCGCCTGATGTCCAAGAAAAATCTAATTTTGCAATGGCCTTTCTATGTACAGTCTCACCAAAAAAATGAAATTGATACAATTTTAATGGATAATTTTCAAAAGCAGAGAAGTAGTCACAGGAGAAGTAAGAAGGGAAATCACATTGTAGAATTGGGGCAGGAAAGGGAAAGGAGACCCTAGAAAGAAACAAAAAGGACAATGCATTAAAAACATCATCTTCTTTGGTACTCTTCCTATTAAGAGTAGAATGGAAACTTACAAAAGACCCTTACTAAGAAAATAAAACATGTTAAATCTATTTCCCAGTTTTTCTTTTTATTCCTTTCCTGTTTTGTAAAAGGAGAAATGTAAGACAAAGAGAATCACATGATGGGATTTATAGTAATAATGCTTCTGAATACTAGTGAATCCATATATTAGATGCTTTCTATATATAAAAAAAAAACAAAAACAACCTCCATACACGCTCCCAACTCCCCTCATTTCCCTGTGTCCACCATGGATAAGGAGGAGATAGGATTGTAGAAAATGCATTTTCTGAAGGTGCTCTCACTAGCCCCTTTTTAACAGATTTCTCTAAAAGGACAGTGCCTATTGATGCACCTTCATACAGAATAAAATATATATACTTAAAATAAAATACATACACTACAATAAAATATCCACATCACCCAATAGCACAGATATCAACCCCACCTCACAACACAGCTGCCCAGTCTTCACTCCAAATTTTATATATTCCACCAAGAAGAACAACTTGACCTAAACACTATCCAGGGAATTGGAACATATTTCAGAGGTTACTCAGTACAACTCAATTATGAACAAAGATGAGAGATGGTCCTCCAACTTGAAAATTAAAACCTCCAATGATGGAGAACTATCACATCCAGAAGTAGCACATTTCACTTGAGGCAACTGTCATAGCTGAGATGTTTTTCTCATACTAAGCCCAAATCTGCATCTGTATAATTTTGCACAGTTGTTCCTGTTTCCCAATAATGAAAAAAAGAAAGAAGAGATATTTAACTTTTAGTTCTGCTTCTGTTTTTTCAACCAAAATTCTCAATCATTGGGCTAGGAAGGAGAGGACAGAAATGATTGAGAGAACATTGGAAACCAAGACAAGGAAAGCTACACTAAGAGAATGCTCTCAACTGCCTTCAATTTGCTTCAATGACTAGACCCCAAAACTAGTACAGATGATTGATATCTTCAAGGTAGAGATCTTGAAGAACAGAATAGATGCTTAAGCCAGAAGATTGGCAAATATTTTTAACCAAAAAAAGAGAAAATTAATTCCTTAAGTTATAGATCCATAAATTTCACTTTAATGCTTGGCAAAAAAAATGTTAAAATATGAAATTATTGTTTAATTTCATTTGACACTATTAACTTAGTAATCAATAACAAGCATAAACATTTTAATATAAAGGTTGTATAAGAAAATATCATTAAGAAACTGAACTTTTTTCATAACAATATAAAATAAACATACACATATATAATATACATGCAATTTAACAAAGTAGTAATAATATAATTATGGGACAACTAATTAGTTCAGTGGAATATAGTGTTAAACCTAGAGTTAGCAAGAATTGAATTTAAATCTGGCTTCAGACATTTACTAGGTGTGTGATTTGCCTTGATTTTCTATTTGCCTTGATTCATAAGAGAAGGAAATGGCAAAAAGTCAGATCCAAGATGGCAGAGTAGAGGCAGGGAAAGGTTGAACTTCTTTGAGAATCCTCTCTAACCAATATTAATATAAGAATTCAAAATGAATATTGTCCACCAAACAGGGGATGCAGTGAAGAAATTTTCCTGAAGAAAAAAAAAACAACAACGTGAAAAATAGTCAGAGATGATCTAGTTCATTAGGTTGAGAAGGGAACACAGACCATATCAAGGCCACACCAAGGAGTACCAGCGGAAGCCAATAGCAAGCCCCACCATACCACATCTACTATTTCAGGTTCTGAAGCTGAGCCCAAACCAGCTTTGAGATCCTGAGACCCTGCTTAAGTCAACAGGAGAGTACCACAAGCCTAACCCTTGAAGTTCCAAACCCTAGTTCAAGCCTGCATTGATGCTCCAATCCCTAACCTAAGGTGGTCTATAGTGTACCTGGCTGGAGTAGGCCCAAAGTGAGTCCCCAAGTCCCTGCCCAAGCCCACAAGGTGGCCCCAACTCCCAGCATAAGGCAGTTAGCAATGCACCTAGCTAGTAGAAGTTCAAGGGGAGGCCCAGAGCCCCTGCCCAAGCCTTCAGTTAGCAGCACAATGTTCCTAGGTAAGTCCAGAGTGATTCCTAAAGCCCCTGCCTAATCTTGAGGGTAGATTGGAAACCCTAGCACAAGATAGCTCACAGTACTCTGAGCTAAGCAGGCCATTGATAGTCCTAGGGGGAGAATGAATCCTCAGTGGGAGGTGGCTTTCAGAATTCTCAATCTATAGGTCATTATACCACCATGGAAGAACTGAAACTTGCAGAAATACACAACTAGAGCTAAGTGTAGCAGCAAGAAAAAATAAAGTTTAAGAGAGTTCCTCCTCTACCCTGACAACAGAGCCCATATTTAAGATAAAATTAAAATAAAAAAAAAAGACAGAGGAAATGAGCAGTTATATTTTTAAAATCAGTAAACTAACCATAGTAAATTATTATGGAGACAAAGAAGAACAATCATAAATTCTTAAGAGGACAGTGAAATCAAAGCAGCTACTTCTAAAACTTAAAAAGGGTGTGAATCAGTCTCAGGCTCTTGAAGAGCTCAAAAAGAATTTTAAAAATCAGTTAAGAAAGGTAGAGGAAAAATGGGGAAGAGAAATGAAAGCAGTGCAAAGCAGAATTGGCCAAATGAAAAACAATGTGCAAAAATCCAATGAAGAAAAGAGTTTCTTAAAAAGTAGAATTGATAAAATAGAGCAGGTTCCAAACCCCATAATGGGCATTACTTACACTTTACTCTCATTGGAAATGGCCCAGATAGGAAATAACAACCGTACTCATTTGTATATAGAATTCTAACTTATTCTATGAGAATTTGTAGGGAAATAAGATGGGAAGGGTGGTAATAGATGGGAGAGGGAAATGTAGGATGGTTGATTAAAAGCAAAACACTTGTGAGAAGGGATAGAGTAAAAGGAGAGAGAAAGAGTGGGGTCAAAACAGGAAATAAGAAGGAGAGGAATACATAGTTGGTAATCATAAATGTGAATGTGAACCAGATGAATTCACCTATAAAACCAAAGCAATTAGAAGATTATTAAAAATCAAAATCCTGTGATATGTTGTTCATAAGAAACACATTTGAGGCAGAGAGACACATAGAGTAAAGGAAGGTAAAGGGCTGGAGCTGAAATTATTATGTTTCAGTTGAAGTAAAAAAAGCAGGAGTAGTAATCATGATCCCAGACAAGAGTAAAAATATGGATCTAATTAAAAGAGAAAAGAAAGGAAATTGCATCTTGATAAACTGTACCATAGACAATGAAGTAATATCAAGAATAAATATATATGCACCAAATGGTAGTCTCCAAATTGCAAAAGGACAAATTAAATGAGCTTTAGAAGGAAATAGAGTAAAACTATACTAATGGGGGACCTCAGCTTTTCCCTCTCAGATCCAGATAAATTAAAGTAAAAAATGAAAAAGAAAAAAGTTGAGAAAGTAGATAGAATTTTGTAAAACTTTGATCTGTAATGGTGGAAATTTAGGGGAGATGGGAGAGGGTCATAATATTGTAATGGTTAAGAATGTGGCTACAGGATTTATGTAATATTAAACAATGGCTGCCAAGGAATTTACTTATGAAATTCCTAAAATGAAACACTCAAGTCAGAATGAAGTTTATGGAGGTTTAATCACACTGGGAGTAGGGAAAAGGATAGGGAGAGAAGGAGAGAAGAGAAAAAGGGAAAGGGGCTACTCAACCTCTGACCAAGGCAGAGGGAGTTTTAGGCCCAAAGGCCCAGGTGGAAAGAATCAGTCCTTAACTCACGTGACCGATCTGAAGGAAAGCTGTCTGCGGGCGTCCTCTCTGTCCAAGCTCCTAACACCAACTCTTCCTAACACCAACTCGCGTCTCGCTCTCCCCACAGGAAGTGAGCGAATTCCAGAGGCTGTTCCCTACCTCACTTCCTGTGTCTCACAAAATCCAATGGTTGGCTCTAGCTTGGCTTAGGACAGCCCAGGTGGGCAGTTAGTTATTTCTGATTTGTCATTGACTAGCACATGCCCATGTAGTGTGGGTGTGCACAATTTTTGGGTGCTAGACCAAGATGGAGACTTTTTAAAATTCACAGATCTAACAGAGCTCTGGAGAAAATTGAATGGGAGTAGAAAGGAAACTATCTTTTTTTCTGCAGTACATGGCACCGACACAAAAATTGACCCTGAATTAGAGCGTAATACATCACAACCAAATGCATAAAGGCAGAAATTATTAATGCCTCCTTTTCAGATAATAGTGCAGTAAAAATTATAATCAGAAAGGATCCCAGCAAGAAAAAATATTTAAAAAAATAAGTGGAAACTAAATAATATAATTATTTTTAAAAAGGTGGGTCAGAAAACAAATTATAGAAACAATAAGTAATTTCAGTAAAGTGAATGAAAGTGAAGAGACAAAATTAATTAAAATTAATTATAATTATATGATTTATATAATAATAAAATATATTTAATAATAAAAATTAACAATAATTAATTAAAATTTATAGGATATAGCCAAAGAAATATTTAGGGGAATTTTTTTTCTAAATGCTTACATCAATAAAATAGAGAAAAAGCAGACCAATAAATTTGGCATGCAGCTAAAAAAATAGAAAAAAAAATTTTAAAGCTCCAATTAAGGACTAAATTGTAAATCTTAGAGAAGAAAGGAGAAGTTAATGAAATTGAAAGAGAACCTTTGGAAATTAAAGCAATAATTAGGAGCTATTTTGCCTGATTACATGCCAAATTGAATTTGAAAATCTAGGTGAAATGGATGAATATTTAAATATATATATATGTAAACTACCCAAATTAAAAAAAAGATGACATATAATACTTAATTAACTCATTCTGAGAAAATAAAATTGAACAAGTCATTAATGAACTCCCTACAGAAATGGCCAGATGGATTCACAAATGAATTCTAACAAACATTTAGAGAACAATTAATTCCAATAACATATAAACTCTTTGGTAAAATAGTCAAAGAAGGAATTCTACCAAATTCTTTTTTATGACAAAAATATGATACTGACACCTAATTCAGGAAGAGCAACAACATGGAAAGAAAATTATTGTCCAATTTCATTAATGAATAATAGATGTAATAGTTTAAAAAAATACTAGTAAGGAGACTATAGTACTATATCACAAGGATTATGCATTATGACCAAGTGGGATTTATACCAGGAATGCAGTGCTGGTTTAATATTAGGGGAAATATTAGAATAATTGACCATATCAATAACAACACTAACAGAAATCACATTATTATCTCAATAGATGCAGAAAAAGCCTTTGACAAAATACAACACCTCTTCCTATTAAAAAAAAAAAACAACAACACTTGAAAGCATAGGAATAAATGGGCCTTTTCTTAAAATGGTAATTATTCTCTATCTAAAACTATTAGCAAATATCATCTACAATAAGATCAGAGGTGAAACAAGGATAACCTTTTTTACCACTATTATTTAATGTTTTACTAGAAATACTGGCTTTAGCAAAGAGAGAAGAAAAATTGAAGGAATAAAAGTAGGCAGTGGGGAAACTAAACTATCACTCTTTGAAGATATGATGGTATACTTTGAGAATCCTAGAGAATCAACTAAAATACTTGAAATAATTATTATCTTAAGCAAAGTTGCAGATAAAAAATAAACCTAGATAAATAATTAGCACTTCTGTACATTACCAATGAAGTCCAACAACAAAATCTAGAAAAAGAAATTCCATGTAAAATAACTCTAGGACAGATGATATGATGATTTACTTAAAGAATCCTAGAGAATCAACAAAAAGGTTACTCAAAATAATCAACAACTTCAGCAAAGTTGCAGGATACAAAATAAACCCGCATAAGTCATCAGCATTTCTATATAGCTGTAACCCATTTCAGCAGCAAGAATTAGAAAGAGAAATACCATCTAAAATCACCCTAGACAATATAAAATACATAAGAATCTATCTGCTGAGACAAACACAGGAACTATATGAACACAACTACAAAACACTCTCCACACAGTTAAAACTAGATCTAAACAATTGGAAAAACATTGATTGCTCATGGGTGGGACGAGCTAACATAATAAAAAATGACCATCCTACCCAAATTACTTTACTTATTTAGTGTCATACCCATGGAACTACCAAAAAACTTCTTTACTGAATTAGAAGAAAACATAACTAAGTTCATTTGGAAGAACAAAAGATCAAAGATATCCAGGGAAATAATGAAAAAAAAAATGAGAAGGAAGGAGGGCTTGCAGTCTCAGATCTCAAACTATACTACAAAGCAGTGGTCATCAAACCAATTTGGTACTGGCTAAGAGACAGAAAGGAGGATCAGTGGAATAGACTTGGGGTAAATGACCTTAACAAGGCAATCTATGACAAATCCCAAACCCCCAGATTTGGGGACAAAAATCCACTATTTGATAAAAAACTGCTGGGAAAATTGGAAGACAGTGTGGGAGAGATTAGGTTTGGATCAACACCTCACATAGTATACCAAGATAAATTCAGAATGGGTGAATGACTTGAACATAAAGAAGGAAACTATAAGTAAATTAGGCGAACACAGAATAGTATACTTTTGGGAAGACCTTTGGGAAGGGAAAGATTTTAAAACCAAGCAAGACTTAGAAAGAGTCACAAAATGTAAAATAAATAATTTTGACTACATCAAATTAAAAAGCTTTTGTACAAACAAAATCAATGTAAATAAAATCAGAAGGGAAGCAACAAATTGGGAAACAATCTTCATAAAAACTTCTGACAAAGGTTTAATAACTCAAATTTACAAGGAGCTAAATCAATTGTACAAAAAATGAAGTCATTCTCCAATTGATAAATGGGCAAGGGACATGAACAGGCAGTTCTCAGCCAAGGAAATCAAAACTATTAATAAGCACATGAAAAAGTGTTCTAAATCTCTCATAATCTGAGAGATGCAAATCAAAACAACTCTGAGGTATCACCTCACACCTAGCAGATTGGCTAACATGACAGCAAAGGAAAGTAATGAATGCTGGACACATGTGGCGAAGTTGGACATTAATTCATTGCTGGTGGAGTTGTAAATTGATCCAACCATTCTGGAGGGCAATTTGGAGCTATGCCCAAAGGGTGCTAAAAGACTGCCTTTTGACCCAGCCATAGCACTGCTGGTTTGTACCCCAAAGAGATAATAAGGAAAAAAGACATGTATAAGAATATTCATAGTTGAGCTCTTTGTGGTGGCCAAAAATTGGAAAATGAGGGGATGCCCTTCAATTGGGGAATGGCTGAACAAATCATGGTATATGCTGGTGATGGAATACTATTGGGCTCAAAGGAATAATAAAGTGGAGAAATTCCATGGAGACTGGAACAACCTCCAAGAAGTGATGCAGAGCAAAAGGAGCAGAACCAGGAAAACACTGTACACATAGACTGATACACTGTGGTACAATCGAATGTAGCGAACTTCTCCATTAGTGGCAATGCAATGTCGCTGAACAATCTGCAGGCATATAGGAGAAAAGACACTATCCACAAGCAGAGGATAAACTGTGGGAGTAAAAACACCAGGGAAAAGCAACTGCTTGACTACAGGGGTGGAGGGGATATGATTGAGGAGAGACTCTAAATGAACACTCTAATGCAAATACCCACAACATGGAAATGGGTTCAAGTCAAGAACACATGTGATACCCAGTGGAACCGCGCGTTGGCTATGGGAGGGGTGGTGGGAGGGTGGGAGGGGGGATGAAAAGAAAATGATCTTAAAAAAAAAACTCTAGGCAATATAAAACACCTGGTAATCTATTTGCCAAGACAAACACATGAATTACATAAACATAGTTACAAAACCCTTGACACAAATGAAGTCAGATCTAAACAACTGAAAAAATGTTATTGCTCATGGATAGGTCAAGCTAATAGAATAAAAAATACAATTTCACCTAAATTATTTTACTTATTCAGTGCCATACAAGCCAGAAAATATTTTATAGAACTAGAAAAAATAATAACAAAATTAGTCCTGAAGAACAAAAGTTCAAGGATATGAAGAGAATTAATAAAAAAAATGTAAAGGATGGTGGCCTAGAGTTTCCAGATCTCAAACTGAATAATAAATCAATAATCATCAAAACAGTCTGGAATATTTAAGAAATAGAGTGACGAATCAATGGAATACATTAGATACACAACTTATAGGAATAAATGGTCTTAGCAATCTATTGTTTGATAAACCCAAAGACCCCAGCTTTGGGGATAAGAACTCATTATATGACAAAAACTGTCAAGAAAACTAGAAAATAATATGGCAAAAAGTAGGTAGAGAGTAGTATCTCATACCCAGTACCAAGATAGGGTGAAAATGGTTGCATGACTTAAGTACAAAGGATGATACGTTAAGTAAATTCAGGGAACAGGGAAGTTTACTTGGCATATCTATGGAGAGGGGATGAATTTTGACCAAATAAGAGATAGAGATCATTACAATATATAAAATAAACAATTTCATTATATTAAATTTGAAAGGGTTTTTTACAAATTAAAGAACAATAAAACCAAGATTAAAAGGGAAACAACCAAGTGGGGAACATTTATAAGGAATTTCTCTGATAAAGTTTTTTTTTTTTAAACATTATTTTATTTGGTCGTTTTCATACATTATTCACTGGAAACAAAGATCATTTTCTTTTCCTACCCTCCCCCCTCCCCCCGCCTTTCCCACTCCTATAGCCGACGCATGATTCCACTGGTTATCACATGTGTTCTTGACTCAAACCCATTTCCCTGTTGTTGGAATTTGCATTATAGTGTTCATTTAGAGTCTCTCCTCAGTCTTATCTCCTCCAACCCTGTAGTCAAGCAGTTGCTTTCATCGCTGTTTTTACTCCCACAGTTTATCCTCTGCTTGTGGGTAGTATTTTTTTTAGATCCCTACAGATTGTTCAGGGAAATTGCATTGATACTAACGGAGAAGTCCATCACTTTCGATTGTACCACAGTGTATCAGTCTCTGTGTACAACTGATAAAGTTTTAATTCCTCAAACTTATAGAGAACTAGGTCAGATTATAAGAATATAAATTATTCCCAAATTGGAAAATGGTCAAAGGATATGAAAAAGGAGTTTTTAGATGAAGAAACCAATGTTACCAATAATCGTATTTTCAAAAGTTCTAAGACAAATGCAAATTAAAACAACTTAGAGGTACCACCTCATACATAGCAGAACAACAAATAGATTATTAAAAGAACGTCATAAATTTTGGAGGGGATGTGGCAAATTTGAGATACTAATGCATTGTTGGTAGCGTTATGGATTAATACAATCATACTTTAGGGCAATTTAAAACTATGACCAAAGGGTTAAATAACCTGTGATCCTGTAATACCACTACTAGCTGTATATCCCAAAGAAATATTTTTAAATAAGGAAAGGACCTGCTTGTACAAAACTGTTAATAGCAGCTCTTTTTGTGGTGGCAAAGAATTAGAAATTAAGGGGAATTTATCATTGGGGAATTGGGGAATGGCTGAACAAATTGTGCTATATGATGGTGAGAGAATATTATTGTCCCATAGGAGTTGATGAGTAAGAAGATTTCATAAAAAGTTGGAAAGATCTATATTAAATAATGTAAAGTGAAATAAGTAGATTCAAGAGAACAATGTACACAGTAACAGTGATATTGTAAGATGAACAACTGTGAAAGGTTTAGCTACTCTCAAAAATATAATGATGAAGGACTTATGGCAAAGAATGCTATCTACTTCCCGAGGAAGAACTGTTAAGGTCAGCATATAGATCAAAGTATACTGTTTTCCACATTAGTTTATATATGTTTTATTTTGGGATTTTGTTTTCATAACAATATTCTCTTATAATAATGACCAACATGGAAATACGTTGGGCATGATAATACATGTATAACCCAGATCATATTACTTGCCATCTCTGAGAGGGGGAAAGGAGTGGAGGGAGGGAGGAAGATAATTTTGATCTAATAATTCTGGAAAATGTATGCTGGAAAAATAAAATATCTTTAAAAAAGAGGAGGAATTGGCAATGCACTCCAGTATCTCTTCCAAGAAAGTCTGATGGACTTTATGGTCAATGGGTACACAAAGAGTAAAATAACAACAAACAACAACACTAGTAATGTTCCTGGTCTAATGTCATTGTGTCTTTTGTACTTTAATTTTTGCTTTCTTCTGAGCATTTAAAAATATTAAGGTTGAATTACTAAAAGAATATATTTTGAGAAAAATTTTGGAAAAATAATTTGATGATCACTCAATTATTATAAATAAATATGTTTGAAATTTCAGAAAGATGGCTGACAGGGGATTAAATTTTGGAGTAGCAAAGCCAACAGAAGATCAGAGTGGAAAATTACTTCAACTTAATATAATTTAAGAGGTTGGCAGGAAACATCTGTGATCTTGGGGTGTGGGCTAATCTATATCACACACTAGTGGTTGAACCCAAAGGTGGCCATGACTGAGGTAGTAGCAGCAGCAACTTGTAGAGCTCTTAGACTAGACATAGTAAGAGGGTCCAAAATAGACAACAAGGAATCCTTTTCTGGTGAAGATACAGTTGGTGGTGCCTGGTAATTCTGTTGTCCATACAATAGTTACAGGTCAATGTTTCCCAAAGTGAAGGGTACATGTGGTCCATCACAAGAGAGCATGGGCACCGGTTGCAATTCTAGGGGCAGTAGAAGTACTAGTACATACAGCTGTACAGGAGCAGGACTTCTCTCTGAATAAAGACATGAGCCAAAACCAGAAGAGCAGTGACCATGCCTCTTCCAGATCACACCAACTTGGAAGCACTCAAAATCTTCAGACTCCCAACCTTAATCTAAGTTTGAAGATAAGAAATAGGATGGAAAATGAACAAACAACAAAATGAACTTGAATATTTAAAAAACAGCTACAGTGGCAGGAAAGACCAAGAGGCAACTCAAAAGAAGACCATTTAAAATTGTTACAACCAAATCCACAAAGGAAAAAAAAAAAAGCTAATTAGACTCAAGCCCAGAAAGTATTCCTGGAAGATTTAAAGAGATATTAGTGGTAAAGGAAAAAATGGAGAAAAAAATAAGATATAAGAGAATTATGAAAGGGAAATTAACATTTTGGCAAAAGAACTCTGTCCCCCAAATCATGAAAATAATATCCCATAAATGGTCTAATGGTGGAGAAGCACAAAAATTCCCTGTATGAAACAAACTCCTAAAAAATAAGCAGAATTGGCCAAAAGGAAAAAGAGATACAAAAGCTAAGAGAAAAAGTAATGTAAAAAAATAAGAATTGGGCAAATGTAAATTAATGTCTTCATGAAAAATAAAGAAACATTAAAATGAAATCAAAAGAATGGGAAAATGGAAAATAGAAAATACATCATGGGGGAAAACTGAACTGGATAATAGATTGAAGAGAGATAATTTAAAAATTATTGGACTACTTGAAAAACAAGATAAAAAAGATCCTAAATATTATATTTCAAAATATTATAAAGGAAAACCACTCTGATATTTTAGATTTAGAGGGCAATACAGAAATCCATTGAAAGAGATTCCAAAATGAAAGATCCCAGGAATATTATAGCAAAATTCCATAGTGGTCAAGGAGAAAATATTGCACATCACCAGGGAAAAATTCAAATATTATGGAGCCACAATCAGTATCACACAAGATTTAATAGGTTCCACACCAAATGAGTGAAGGATTTAGAATATGACATTCCAGAAGGCAAAAGATCTAGGATTGCAACCATGAAAAATTATCTAGAAAAACTGAGTATAATATCCTTCAGAGGAAAATGTTGGTATTTAATGAAATAGAGAAATTTCAAGCATTCCTGATGAAAAGACCAGAGCTGAAGAGAAAATCTGAGATTCAAAGAGAAGACTCAAGAGAAGAATAAAAGATATGAAAGAGTAGTCATATGGGACTCAATAAAGTCAAACTGTTTACATTCCTATATTTGAAGATATAACTTCTAAGAATTTTATCATTATTTGGGTAGTTACAGAGAGTCTGCATAGATAGAGGGCATGAGTGTGAGTCAATTATGTTTGGATGATTTCCAAAAAAAAATGTAGAGGTGATAAAGAAGGATACAGAAGGGGCACTGGGAAGGGAAAGATAGAAAGGGAAATTTTTTTTGAATAAAAAAGTCACAAAAAAGGAATTTTAGAATGAAGAGAAAAATCGGGGAGGGCAATACTTGAACCTCACTCTTATCAGAGCTGATTCAAAGAGATAAAAATATATGTATAATATAGAAATTTATATTGCCCAATAGAGAAATAAATGAGGATAAGAGAAAAGCAGATAATGTTAAAAATGGAAGGGATTTTAAATAAAGTGTTAATCAAAAGCAAAACCAAAAGAAGATAATGAATTAGAGGGAAATACATAGTAATCATAACTGTGAATGTGATTGGATGAGCTCACCCATAAAATGGAAACAAATAGTAGAATTCATTGAAGACCAGATTCCAACAATATTTTTATTTACAAGAGACACACTTGAAAGAGAAAGACACATACACAGAGTTAAAATAAAGGGCTGGAGTAGAATTTATTATTCATCAGTTGAAGTAAAAAAAAAAGGCAGTTGAAGTTTTAAAAAAAAGTAACAATCATGAATTTAGGCAAAGAAAAACCAAAAATAAACTTAATTAAAAGAGATAATCAGGGAAACTACATTTTGTTAAAAGGTACTATAGACAATGATGTATTATTAAAAATTAGAGCAAGTTTCTCTAATATAAGACTAATTTCTAAAATATTTTGGGAACTAAACCAATTTGATTCCTCAATTAATAAATGGTCAAAGGATACGAATAGGCATTTTTCAGAAGAAGAAATCAAAGCTATCAAAGTCATATGAAAAAATGCTCTAAATCACTGTAAGTTTTTGTCCTTCATACTTGAATAAGAGCAAAATGACATCACTAATATTATCTTTATAAATTGTACATAAATTGGATTTAAATGAGATGTAGTTACCTAAAGACATAGGCGGGACTCTGTTCCAAAGTCACTGAAGTCTATGAAGGCAAAAGTGGAGATGGCTGGTGATGGATGCAGTGGATGATCTTGGCTTTACATGAATGGGATAGACACCCCTAAACTCACCAATGGGTTTGAGGCACAATCCGGTTTAGCCCATCTGGATGGAAAGTTAATAAGGATATGGCTTCTTGGAGTCACTAGGAAGAGCTGGGTGGCAGGTAGACATCAAAGGAGATGAAAAACCCTGAAAAGAACCCAATAACCCTACCAGAGCACTCCAGTGGTAGAATGTCCAGACTTGGAGTCAGTAAGATAGGAATTCAAATCTGGCATTGGACACTGAACTATGTGACCCTGGGCAAGTCACATATCTTCTAAATCACCACTGATTAGGGAAATACAACTTAAAACAAAGCTGAAGTACCACTTTGCACCTTCCCGAAGTGGCAAATGCTGGAGGGGTTGAGAGAAAATAGGTACACTAATAAACTATTGGTGGAGTTGTAAACTGTTCCTACCATTCTGGAGAACATTCTGGAACTGTTCCCAAAGGGCTCTAAAACTGTGCAGATCCTTTGAACCAGCAATATCACTACTAGGTCCTGGCTAGGAGCTAGCCTAGGTTTCTCTTTTTTAACATTAAAAGAAAACAATTTTTATTGCTCAATAAAACAGCTATACAGATAACAGGTAGGAACATAGAGAGGACCAGAAGACCATGAGCTCACTGAAGCTTTAGCTAGTTCTTGTGAGCAAAAGAATTCACAGGATCCTTCTCTCACCCCAACATTCTTTATCAGTTGGGTACTCATATGGCTATAGAGCCCTGCCAAAAACAAAAAGTCACATACAAAAAAAACCCAAATATAAAGGAAAAGGACCTATCTACCCAAAATATTTATACTAGCTCTTTTTTTTAGTGGCAAAGAATAAGAAATTGAGGAGATACTCATCAGCTGAGGAATGATTCAACAAGTTGTAGCATATGACTGTGAGGCAGTATTATTGTACTATGGGAGATGACAAATGGGATCCATACAATGATGCAAGACAGTACCAAAGGACTTATGAAAACATGCTCTCTACCTTCAGAGAGAGCCCTGATGAGCTCTAAGTGTGAAATGAAGCATACTTGCCTTGCTTTTTTTTTCTTGTCATTTTTCTTTGCCATGTGTCTACGATGGGAATATGTTTTGCATGTTGTCACATGTATACTCAATATCATATTGCTTGCCTTCTCAGTGGGCAGGGGACATGTGGAAAGGAGGCAGAAAATTTGAAAATCAAAATATAAAAAGGAAAGAAAAAAACAAAAATAACATTTCTAAAAAAGAAATGGATATACTTGGAAATTAATTTTCATTGCCTTGGAGAACATGGTAGCTAGAGTGGTAATTTTATTTTTTGTATTTCCTGATTTGTGGCTTCCCAGCCTTAGGGAATTCCTGGTGAGGGAACTTCTTTTGTTGTCCTTTTTCAGTGGTTTCAGCCATGTCCAATTTTTCATTACCGCATTTAAGGTTTTCTTGACAAAGATACTGGAGTAGTTTGCCATTTCCTTCTTCAGCTCTTTTTACAGATGAGGAAACTGAGAGAAACAATTATATAACTTGGTCAGGGTCTCACAACTAGTGAGTGCCAAGGATGTCTCTGAACTCTGGTCTTCCTAACTAGACTTGGCTCTCTATCCACTCCCCATCTAGTTGTTCAAACTCTTTTTACTTAGGCAAATTTGACAATTTATAGTCTTCAAGGTTTCTGGGGCTCTAAGAGATTAAATAACTTGTCTGTATGTGTTACAGGCAGAACAAGCTCATGCTGTAGTGCCTTCTTGATGTCTCTAAGTCTAGAAGCCCAAGGAAATAATATAGATTTGACCTATGTTACATTTAGCTCTGTATCTAAAGCATGGCTTACAACTGAGTCTGCTTGATTCCACTTGGGTCCCAAAGTAAAGGATGATGGAATTGTGATCATTCATTCCAGAATCTTCCATGGGTTCCATGGGTGTGTTCATGAGTGGCTTCCTTTATCCTGAAACTGCTGAATACATGGGGTTGAGTCATGGATGAAGGGAAAGAATACCTGCAGCATGGATCTGAGGAAGGTGACCTTGGAATTATGATTTCTCAGCCTTATTAAGGACTTCAAGAATAAAGAATGGTTTGCACTCACCCTTCCTGCTGTCTCTGCTTCTCTTCCTCCCTTCTAACACCCCAGCCTTAATCTCATGAGCTCTACTGTGGGTAAGTGAAGAGAAAAATTACAGTGTGCATTCATGTTTTATTTTCCTTAATTCCTTCTGACTGAGAAGGGGAATCTCACGTTCGCTAGCCTTGTGACTAGCTGCTTCCTCTGCAGTTTCTCAGGCTGCACAGAACTAGTTAGACCTGGATTTAGGTGTACAGGAAGAGTCAAATGGCAAGCCCAATGATCAACTGAATAAAATGTGAGCATCACGAGGTCAGGCATCATGTCACATCTTTGTAACCCCAGCATTGAACATAGTGCCTTATATAGAGTATGATTTTTATTAAATATGTTTAAGCTTTTAGCTTCCATCTTAGAATCAATTCTGAGTATTGATTCCAAAACAGAAGAATGATGCAGAATAAGACATATTTTTGGACACAGTTGATTATGGGAATTTATTTTTCTTGACTATTTTGTCATAATTGGTTATTTGGTTGTTTTCTTTTTCTCCAGTGAAGATAAAAATTGGAAGGCAGAAAAAGTAAATGCTTGTTTATTGAAAAAAAATGTAAGAATGGCAAGGGCTAGGAAATGGTGGGTAAGTGACTTCCCCAGGGTCACGTAAGTAGGAAGTATCCAAGGTCAGATTTGAATCCAGGACTGTGGCTCCAAATCCACTGAGCCACCTAACTATCCCCCTTTATATATATTTACATGTGGGTACAATTTTTACTAATTGTGGGGTTTTTTTTTACTATTTGAGCTCCATGTTCTCTCCCTCCTCCCACTCTTATCCTCTCCTCAAGAAGGTAGGTAATATGACTTAGGTTATACGTATGCTAGCATACAAGACATATTTCCATGTTTATCATGTTGTGAAAGAAGACATATATCATATACACTAGAGAAAAATTCATGGAGGAAATAAAGTGAAGCATGGAATGCTTTAATCTGCATTCAGACTCATTCAGTTCCTTCTATGGTGGTGAATAGCCATTTTTGTCATGAGTCTACTAGAGTTATCTCCGATGTTTGTATCATTGATAAAAGTAATTCACAGCTGATCATCATACATTATTTCTGTTACTGTGTTAAATATTTGTTAAATGAAAATGCATCTTTCTTTAAGTCAGCATATATATAAAGATATGTAGAAATATATACATATGTAAATACAAATAAATAAATGTGCATTTATTTATATAAAATGTATAGAAATATATAGGAATAAATATATAAATAATATATAATAAATAGAAATATACAAATGTATATTTATATTTCCATATATGCACACATAACATAGTAGTAGTAATATATACATACTATATTTTAATATAAATACATATCATTATAATAACAGTAGATTAATTTGGGGGTCTTCCATATTACTACATTAGAAAGAGCACTGAATCTGGAAGAATTAGGTTCAAATACTTCATGTAATTCTTTCTACCAGCATAATGTTGGGCCAGTGTATTACCCTCCCTGGGCTTCAGTTTCCTCATTCCCAAATGAGGAGTTAGACTAGTTGGCATCTGAGATCCCTCCCAGAACTAGCTCTATGATATTAAGATTCCTTCCTTTAGAAATTATTTGTAATGGTCTTCTTTAAATTCCCTGGGGCAATTTATTTTTTTCCCATTTGAATTAGTTTATTTAGTCAATTTAGAACATTCTTCCTTGGTTACAATACTCACATTATTTCCCTCCTGGTGCAATTTAAATAGGACTCAATTATGAATTTAATGGGGGATTTGGTCAGTTCTCAATGCATGGACAACAGATTCTTTCTTGGACCATGAAGTAAGGCAAGAGGCTGCAGTATGGATACTTGTGCATGCTGAGTCAGAGAGAGAAAAGGACCCTATATGGTGAATTTCAAGGCTGACCAAGTCTTCATATGGATTGACGTCAGGTGGAGAACTCTGTCTATTCTTAAAGACTGGGTCTTCCTTGGCCAATCCTCCCTCTCGCGTATGCCAATTAAAAAAAGTAGAAACTCGATTCGGGAATCTTTTGCTTTAAGTGAGCAGTAACTGTATGGTGAGTGTGGGTACTTGGGCACATAGCTCTGTACCCATGCCTGCTACCCTCACCCAGGCCAGCTTTTCTGGGCACTGATTTTCAAAGTAGAGAAAAAAAAAGCACATTATTTGGTCTCCATGTGGCTATGACAAGTGCCAAGCCTTCTCCTGGGGTATCCAGGCATGAGCTTGGCTGGCCTTGAAGAATCAATGAAAGGGCCACAGGGAGAGTTTTTCCCCTCCCGCCCCCCATCTAGCTTCCAGGGACTGTGTTCTTCCACTAAGAGAAAGAAGCCAGGAAGGAAGAATCGAACACAGGGAAAAAGAAACAAATGTGTTCAGCAAAACAGTTCTTCCAATGTGGTCTGTAGCCTAACCCATTTGGAGTCAGTCAGACACATGGGAGTGGGGCTCTGTATTCCCCAAACAAACCCTGGCTGGGCCTCTCCATTCAAACTTTGGGAACCAAAGAAGAGGAGCCCGCCCAGCCCATCTGACTTGTCCTGAAGCTGTGGAGAGGTGGGGGGTGGGAGGAGGTTTCCCTGAAGATAATTAAGGTCCAAAATATTTCACAGCTTCTAGATTAGACTCCATAGGTTTCCAGTGCCTGGGGTTGCCATTGCAGATGGCCCAGGATAGGTACTGTGGTCATGGACGGGCTTTCAGCTCACATTCCTGTGTAAACAGGCCACTGGATTGGGCACCAGCTGCAGCTTCTGGGTGGTCCTCAGAGGAAGTTACAAGGAGATTGCAATGCAGTCGTTTAGTCTGGTGGTCATACAGTTAGCATAAGCATCTGGGAAGAAGAATTGAAGACTCTCTAAATGCAAATGGATACAGGTTCTCCAAAGCAGGGGTTCTATCTCAAAATGTCAAAGAATCCAGGGCTTTCAGAGCATCTCCAGAATGCACAATTGCAGAAGCAGGTAGTGAATGAATCTTCCTACTCATACAGTTCCCATCTTTATTGTGGGGCGACGGTTATCCCTGATAACAATTGGGGGCTTGCAGTGTTTGGTGCTTTAAAAACTCCAGTTAATTTATTATTAGGGAAAGTCAAGTCAACAAGCAATTATTAACAGCCTGTTAAGAGCCAGACACTGTGCTCGGCGATGGACTGGACTTATTATTTCCTTGGCATAGGAAACTCTCAGGAGAGAGAGGAAAGTTCAGAATTCTGAGAAGCTGAGCTGGGAGGTAGTGGACTACAGGAAGTCATGAAAGGAGGAAACAGAATTTTTATTCCTAGACGTATGTGGCTGAAACTAAAGAATGCTTGAAAGGGAGTCAATCAGCCGATCAATCAGTTAACAAATATGGATTAAGCAGTGAGATGTAGGGGAAAGCTTGCTCTAAAGTCAAGTTGACATGAATTCCAGCCCAGCTTCAGGCACATCTTGAGATTGAGGGCAGCTTAGCTCCCTAGTCAACTCTCTAAGAATTGAAGTTAGAGAGAAGAAACAGACACATTGGTCAAGGAGTTTCATCATCTAGGAAATTTCTGTATCAATGAAATAACATGTCCAATTTCTATCCTTCCTGAGCTCCTACTATGTGCCAGGCACTGTGCTAGGCACGTTCTACATAAAGACCAAAATAAAAAAGTACTTGCCCTCTGGGAAGTTACATCCTATGGAGTGACAGGAGTTGTAAAAAAAAAAGGGATTTTAATGTAGAATAGACTCTGGAGCTATAATCCCAATTTCTACTCACATTGGCAAGTCATGGGTGGTGGTGGTGATTCTCATGAGCCCCCAGTCCCACCGTTTGTCAACCAACCTCCCTATATTGTCTGTTGATATCAATTAGCCAGATATATTCTGCTGTTGGCTCCATTTGGCAAAGCAAAGAGCAGTGGGTGGAAGTTATAAAAAATAAATACAGACTTGATGTCAAGAAAAAAAAAGATCTTCCTAAAAAGGAAAGCTTCCCAAAGAGAGTGGATTTTCTAAAGAGGTGATGGGTGTCCCCTCACTGGAGGTCATTGAGAAGAGACTGGATGATCTTTTTTTTTTTTTTTGGAATTTGAGAATAGATATTTGTTTTGAAAGGATATGGGTTGGACTAGCTGGTCATAGAGAACTTTTCCTTTCTGTCAGTCTGTCAACAATCATTGGACTCAAAGAAAGGCAAAGTCTGTCCCTGCTCTCCAGGAGCTCACAGTCTATAATGTACTTCCTCTCTTTAAATTCTATAATTCTCTTCTTAGCTATATGACCTTGGGCAAGTCACTTAACCCACAAGGGCTAGCCCTTAGGTTTTGACCAAGGACACATGTAAAACCTAGTGGAATTATAGAAGGGTTATGGGAAAGGGGAGGGGGAGGGGAGGAAAAGACTATGATTCTTGTAACCAAGGAATAATGCTCTAGATTGGCTAATTAAATAAAAATTTACCAAAAAAAATAATAAATGTAAAACAAAAACAAAAAAGAATCTAAGTCAGAAGGTAAGGGTTTAAAAAATAAATTCCATAATTCTGTGATTTTCTGTCTTTTTCCAAAGAATTGAAAAAATGTTAAATGGCACAGGGCAAAGCACAGATCTCTGGGGCATACTGCTTGAGTTGTCTAATTTTTTTTTTCCTTCGTAAAATAATAGGATTCAACAAAGTAATCTCTGGCATTGCTTCCAGTTCCTATGTCCCATGCTGTGTTGTGCTCAGACATGTCTTGGAAATGAGAGAAGTGTAGCATATAAGAAGGAAGGAAGAGGGCATTTTAGATAAGGGCATGCTACGTGTAATTCTTAGAAGCAGAAGAAGTGAATCGTGTAAAAGGGAAAATCAACAGGTTTTCATGGCTGGAAATGAGCTACTCCTCAGAAATTGGAATGATAAAGTCAATCAACTGAGTGTGTGTGTGTGTGTATGTTTGCACACATATGTGTGTGCATGTAGGGAGAAGATCGAGGAGAGGAATTAGCAAAATGAATCAGAATTTTGACTTTGACCCAACAGGTAATTCGTAGCCCCTTAAAGGATCTGAGAATAGGGAGGAAGTGATAAAAAAATAATGTTTGAAGAAGTTGAACCTTGTTACATGGAAGGCAAATTGAACATTGGTACAGACAGTAAGGATTAGTGATGAGACCCATCGTTTCATTGTTTTAGAGAACTCCAACATGAAAAAACTCCCCTTAAGAGTGAGATGATGCAGTATGTAGGATGCTGGACCTCAGGAAGACTTGAGTTCTTAGTCCAGCTTCAGATATTTACTAGGTATGTGATCTAACCAAATTGTTTCACCATTGTTTGCCTCAGTTTCCTCACCTGTAAAATTAGGAATAATAATAGCATCTACCTCCCAAGGTTGTTGTGAGGATCAAAGGACACAACATTTTCAAGGCACTATTTAAATTCTAGTTCCTATACATAATAATACAAGTTGATACCCTCTAAAATTCAGAGTTTAAAGAATTGCCTATAGCACTCTGAACTTAAAGGACTTATCCAGGGTCACTCTTCCAGCAGCTCTCATCTACTTTTTGTGTTAGGAATAAAAAATATTATCAAGTTATGAGGTAGTTTGATGTATTTGTGCTAGAACCAAGATTTCCCAAGTCATCCATGTATACTTGCTTCTAATGTGACTGATAAAGTCATAGCCCTGATTTTAAGCTGAAATCCATGTATTAGACCAAAAGGGTTCACAAGAAACTCTCTTGCACAGGACTAAAATATTCAAATGTGATGGATGTTTTCAATATCTAGGGAAGTGATGGAGAACCTTTTAGAGACAGAGTGCCAGATGGTGCCCCACCCACCCCCTGTCCCCCCCACCTTACCCCAGACGGGGAGAGAGGAAACACTCCCATTGGGCTGCTGGGTGGAAAGATGGATAAAGTGAAAAATGTTTTCAACACAGGTAAAGGAAGGGAGTGGCCAGAGAGCTCTGCTCCCCTCCAGTTCTGCCAGCCACCTTACCCCCTGTGCACTCCCATTGGGCTGCTGAGCAGTAGGGTGAGTGCTGTGAAAGAATGTCTGCAGGCATGGTGGAAAGGAGGAAGAGAGCAACTCTGTCTGGGTACCTCTGCCTTTCTAGTAAGAAACTGGAATGGGGGTGGTTCATGTGCCTACAAAGAAAGAGTTCTCTGTGTGCCATCTTTGGCACCCTTTCTATAGATTAGCCAACACTGATCTAGGGTAATTCAAAAACTTCTCAGTAAAAACATTGTAACTGTTCTATCTGGTCAGAAGAGCTCCTGGGAGATAGGAGGGGGTAGTTAGATCCTATGAAGAATTCTTAACCTTTTTTTTTTTAACCCTTACTTTCCATCTTGGAGTCATTACTGTATATTGGCTCCAAGGCAGAAGAGTGGTAAGGGCTAGGCAATGGGAGTCAAGTGACTTGTCCAGGGTCACACAGCTGGGAAGTGTCTGAGGTCAGACTTGAACCTAGGTCTGGTTCTCAAACCACTGAGCAACCCACCTGCCCCCTAATTCTTAACCTTTTTATGTGTCATGAGTAGTGTCTGGGATGTTCATGAAAGATGAGTTCCTCTGGAATGAGGGCTTGATAAGCCCTTTTTAAAGCTGCTTTCCTTCTTTGGTGTCCACCTACTGCCCAGATCTCACCAGTAGAAGCTATAGCATGTACAGTGCTTTCCACACTCTGGTTAACCTTCTCAGAAGAAGGGACAAACCAGGTTGATGGTAACTGATAGGCATCCAATCCATTGGTGAATTTGGGGGATGTCTACCTGAGCATATAAAGACTTCTATAGGTGGAAGGAGAAGATGAGAATGATGGTAATTGACGGAGGTGCTATAGAGTACTTAGAGCTTAATTAGATGTTAAAGAGGCCAAAGACATCCATTGTATACCAGCCTATGGCCAGTCATCTGGACATTTGTCTTGCCACTGGATTTTTTTGACTCAGGAGGAGTGAGGCTGATGACTTTGTGCTACTCTGCCTCACTTAAATCCAACTTATGCATGAATCAAAAGACATTACCAGTGATGTCACGTGGGTCCTCTTTAAGTACAAAAGATAACCACCATGTGTTATACATCCTTCTCAAAGTCTACTAAAGCCTTTGTGTCCCTTCTCAGGATAATAATTTAAATGCATGAAGTAAAATCCATATTATTTCAAAGGACACAAGTTATATTGAAATATAGTAACCAAATAGATATGTTTTAAATTGTACTGATCCCAGAGTAAAGATTTTTACAGACCTCAAAGAGACCCTTCCCTTCCAGATATCTATATAGTGAAAGGTCATTCCCATGCTCTATATCATTTCCCTGGGACCAGCTTTGTACCCCAAGGGGGTCGGCTATTCAACCACAGCCTTAACTCAGTTCTTCTCTCAGTCCATCACAAAGAATGTCTCCATTTTGCTGAAGTTCAGTCTACCAAGATCTGCTCTCACCACTAGAATAGTTTGAAGGTTACAAGAATTTTCCTCTGCAACATCTATCTGGAATACATACACACACACACACAATTTAGGAAATTATCTAGATTTTTGATGCTCTCTGATGTTAGATGAGTCCCTTGAAAGATCATGAAAGGTCTCATTTTATAACTTTTCTGATAAAAATCTTCAGGGACTCACCCTCCCCATCACCTACTGACTAAAATGGCAACTCAGTAGCCTGACATTGAAGATCCTACCAAATTTGGCAACAGCTTCCTTTTTCAACATTATTTCATGCAACTTCCCTTTGTACTCTCTATGTTACAACTAAACTTATTCTTCTTCTCTGATCTCATTTTGTCTTCCTTACTACTAGAAATGTTCTATTTCATAAAATCATAGAACCTTGGGATTAATAAGGGGACTTAAAGATCTTCTAAACCAACCCCCTTGGGCTTAATAGATGGAATCACAAAATTATCTGATCAATCAATAATCAACCAATCAATAAATATTCATTAAGTACCTAAAATGTGACACATTCTGTGCAAAATAAAATGATGATAGATTTAGGACTGAAATGCTCCTCAGCAGCCCTCTAGTTCAACTATTTCATTTTATGGATACCCATTATAAAATCCCTGATGTGTAATTATTCAGTTTTTTTCCTCAAGGATTCTGAGGATGAGACACTGAATTAAAAACCTTACTATTGCATTCTGGAACAACTCTAATTGCAGAAAATTCTTCATTGCCATTTCCAGACCATTTCTACCTCTTTCCAACTCCCCTTCATGTATTGTCTTTCTTCATTAGAATGCAAACCCCTTGAAGGGAGGGACTGTTTTGCTCTCTTGTATTTGATGTTATAAAAACTTAAGATGGTGATTAGCACATGATAAATATTTAATCAATGGTTTATCATCTATTCATCATTCATTGAACTGAAATCTTGACAAATTGTTTTGAAACGCATGTGCTAAATTGATGAGGGATGCTTCCTGTTTTAAGAAAAATTCCTTTTTTTAAAAAATTGCAATCATTCTCTAATGTGTCTTTTGTAAATTGTGATTTCTGTATGTTAGGAGTCTGTAGTGCAGATGACAGTGGTATGTGTGTACTCTAACTGACATTTACATAGAGCTTTGCAATTCACAAAGCACTTTACATAACTTATCTTATTTGATCCTTGAAATAACCCTGTGAGGTAGGCAGGTAAGTAGTCTTGCTTTTTCTAGTTAGAAGGTATCTCCATTTTACACATGAGGAAACTGAGGATCAAGAAAGTGAAATGACTTATCCAAGGTCATATGCATAGTAGATGCCAGACCCAGGATCATATGATTTGGACCTAGAAGGACCAGAATTCCAGATCATCTAGCCCAAGTCTCTTGTCCTACATATTCAAGAGAAGTCTGATCAAAATCTTTGAAGTAGTGATTGATATTATAGCTCGAGTGACTTTGATGGCCCAAAGCACCATGGCTTGCATTGTATTGTTTCCATTGGAGATGCTAAGTCTTATAACATATAGTTATGGGATTTTGGAAGGGTTGGTTCTGGTTCAGTTGGGTAGAGTGTTATCTCCCATTATCTAATATCTGGAGTATACATAATGGAGATCAAGGTCATAGGATCATAGGTTTAGATCTGCAATGAATACAGATTAGGAAAATGAGTCACAGAGTGGTTATATCTTCCTGGGATCCCATAGTTAGCAAGTATTGATTCAGAATTTGCATTTAGGTCTTCCTGACTCCAAACCCAATGCATATCCCTACTATGTTCTAATTATTGTGCTAAGGAAACAAATCTAAAAGAAAGTTACTGCCTTCAAGGAGCATATATTTTAGTAGAGGAACATAGTATCCCTAAGCCAGTGAAAGCTAAGGAATAGTTTTTTGATCTGGAATACTGGAAGGATGGTAAATAGAGCCACAGGGGAGTAGATTGATACCAGATGGCACATAGGAGAAAAAAAAAGCAACAATGAATGTCAGGCTCTATTAGAGACAAAGTGTTTAGGTACAACAAAGTGATAGATGGCCAGATTAAACTCTGCTCTTGTTAGAACACATCTAGAGGATCATATGCATCCCTGGGCACCATGTTTAAGGAAGGAATGCATACAGAGGAGGGCAACCAGTATGGTGGAAGTACTTGAGATCATGTCATACAATAATGACTGAAAATAACAATAGCTAAAGAGGGAGTTGCTTGGGAATTTTAATGTAACAAATTTACATTTTACATATATATTCTCATTTCACAACAGTTCGGTGGTACTGTTACCATTTTATACATGAGAAAACTGAAAGTAACATGCCAAGAATCTCAGAGCTAGCAAGTGGTAAGATTTGAACTCAGGTCTTCCTGACTCTACTTTCAGCCCTATATCCAACAGCCTTCTTTGAAAGAGATAGGTTTGTTTATTTTAAAGAGAAGATATGAAGTGGTCATGTATGATTGATTATTGTCTTTAAAAGTTTGAAGAGTTGTTACTTGTAAGTCTTGTTTTGTCCAGCCCCAGAAGGCAGAAAGAAGAGTAAAAGGGAAAAAATTGCACAGAGGAAATTTTAGGTTTGATTTAAGGAAATACTTCTTAACAATCAGAGCTATCTATAGTGGAATGGATTGGCCTGGAAAGCAGCATCCTCTGAGGTGATCTATACAATCTAAACATCCTGTCAGGGGAGGGGGAGAGAAATGTTCTCCTCTAATGCCTCCTACATTACACCAGCTAACACCTGAAAATCTCCACACATGTAAAATTCAGCACTTTACGAAGATCAATTTTGAATTAGTCTTACAGGCTTCCTAAACTGACCCAAATTTGAGGCAACTAGTCTCAGAGCTTAAAGGATCACAGATTTAGATCCAAAAGGACCTTAAGTCATTTGGTACTAAACCAAGCATACCTTTTGACCCAGTGAAAACCACTACTAGATTTATACTCTAAAAAAGGTCAAAGAAAGAGGGAAAAGATCCACATGTTAAAAAAATTATAGCAGTTTTATTTTTCTAGTGACAAAGAATTGGAATAAAAATGTTTCCTATCAATTGGGAAATGACTAAAC